>NW_028126619.1:0-91357 GCF_965231255.1 Vanellus vanellus
GCTGTTTGGAGCAAAAAAGACAAACGTCCAGCTTTTGCTGCCACAGCAAAGGTGCCAGCGGGGGAAAAGTGATGCTGGTCCTCACTGCCTCCTGGAACCCCTTCAAATGCCCCACACAATTTGGCCCTCTCTGCTTTCCTGAAAAGTCTATCCTCAAAAGCACCTTTTTTCACTTTCGGCGCTGTTTGGAGCAAAAAAGACAAACGTCCAGCTTTTGCTGCCACAGCAAAGGTGACAGCGGGGAAAAGTGATGCTGGTCCTCACTGCCTCCTGGAACCCCTTCAAATGCCCCACACAATTTGGCCCTCTCTGCTTTCCTGAAAAGTCTATCCTCAAAAGCACCTTTTTTCACTTTCGGCGCTGTTTGGAGCAAAAAAGACAAACGTCCAGCTTTTGCTGCCACAGCAAAGGTGCCAGCGGGGAAAAGTGATGCTGGTCCTCACTGCCTCCTGGAACCCCTTCAAATGCCCCAGACAATTTGGCCCTCTCTGCTTTCCTGCGCACGATATCCTCAAAAGCACCTTTTTTCACTTTCGGCGCCCTCCGAAGGAAAAAAGACAAGCGTCCAGCTTTTGCTGCCACAGCAAAGGTGCCAGCGGGGAAAAGTGATGCTGGTCCTCACTGCCTCCTGGAACCCCTTCAAATGCCCCAGACAATTTGGCCCTCTCTGCTTTCCTGCGCACTCTATCCTCAAAAGCACCTTTTTTCACTTTCGGCGCTGTTTGGAGCAAAAAAGACAAACGTCCAGCTTTTGCTGCCACAGCAAAGGTGCCAGCGGGGAAAAGTGACGCTGCTTCTCACTGCCTCCTGGAACCCCTTCAAATGCCCCAGACAATTTGGCCCTCTCTGCTTTCCTGAAAAGTCTATCCTCAAAAGCACCTTTTTTCACTTTCGGCGCTGTTTGGAGCAAAAAAGACAAACGTCCAGCTTTTGCTGCCACAGCAAAGGTGCCAGCGGGGAAAAGTGATGCTGGTCCTCACTGCCTCCTGGAACCCCTTCAAATGCCCCAGACAATTTGGCCCTCTCTGCTTTCCTGCGCACTCTATCCTCAAAAGCACCTTTTTTCACTTTCGGCACTGTTTGGAGCAAAAAAGACAAACGTCCAGCTTTTGCTGCCACAGCAAAGGTGCCAGCGGGGAAAAGTGATGCTGGTCCTCACTGCCTCCTGGAACCCCTTCAAATGCCCCAGACAATTTGGCCCTCTCTGCTTTCCTGAAAAGTCTATCCTCAAAAGCACCTTTTTTCACTTTCGGCGCTGTTTGGAGCAAAAAAGACAAACGTCCAGCTTTTGCTGCCACAGCAAAGGTGCCAGCGGGAAAAGTGATGCTGGTCCTCACTGCCTCCTGGAACCCCTTCAAATGCCCCAGACAATTTGGCCCTCTCTGCTTTCCTGCGCACTCTATCCTCAAAAGCACCTTTTTTCACTTTCGGCGCTGTTTGGAGCAAAAGAGACAAACGTCCAGCTTTTGCTGCCACAGCAAAGGTGCCAGCGGGGAAAAGTGATGCTGGTCCTCACTGCCTCCTGGAACCCCTTCAAATGCCCCACACAATTTGGCCCTCTCTGCTTTCCTGAAAAGTCTATCCTCAAAAGCACCTTTTTTCACTTTCGGCGCTGTTTGGAGCAAAAAAGACAAACGTCCAGCTTTTGCTGCCACAGCAAAGGTGCCAGCGGGGAAAAGTGATGCTGGTCCTCACTGCCTCCTGGAACCCCTTCAAATGCCCCAGACAATTTGGCCCTCTCTGCTTTCCTGCGCACTCTATCCTCAAAAGCACCTTTTTTCACTTTCGGCGCCCTCCGAAGGAAAAAAGACAAGCGTCCAGCTTTTGCTGCCACAGCAAAGGTGCCAGCGGGGAAAAGTGATGCTGGTCCTCACTGCCTCCTGGAACCCCTTCAAATGCCCCAGACAATTTGGCCCTCTCTGCTTTCCTGCGCACTCTATCCTCAAAAGCACCTTTTTTCACTTTCGGCGCTGTTTGGAGCAAAAGAGACAAACGTCCAGCTTTTGCTGCCACAGCAAAGGTGCCAGCGGGGAAAAGTGATGCTGCTTCTCACTGCCTCCTGGAACCCCTTCAAATGCCCCAGACAATTTGGCCCTCTCTGCTTTCCTGCACACTCTATCCTCAAAAGCACCTTTTTTCACTTTCCGCGCTGTTTGGAGCAAAAAAGACAAACGTCCAGCTTTTCCTGCCACAGCAAAAGTGCCAGCGGGGAAAAGTGATGCTGCTTCTCACTGCCTACTGGAACCCCTTCAAATGCCCCAGACAATTTGGCCCTCTCTGCTTTCCTGCGCACTCTATCCTCAAAAGCACCTTTTTTCACTTTCGGTGCTGTTTGGAGCAAAAAAGACAAACGTCCAGCTTTTGCTGCCACAGCAAAGGTGCCAGCGGGGAAAAGTGATGCTGGTCCTCACTGCCTCCTGGAACCCCTTCAAATGCCCCAGACAATTTGGCCCTCTCTGCTTTCCTGCGCACTCTATCCTCAAAAGCACCTTTTTTCACTTTCGGCGCTGTTTGGAGCAAAAAAGACAAACGTCCAGCTTTTGCTGCCACAGCAAAGGTGCCAGCGGGGAAAAGTGATGCTGGTCCTCACTGCCTCCTGGAACCCCTTCAAATGCCCCAGACAATTTGGCCCTCTCTGCTTTCCTGCGCACTCTATCCTCAAAAGCACCTTTTTTCACTTTCGGCGCTGTTTGGAGCAAAAAAGACAAACGTCCAGCTTTTGCTGCCACAGCAAAGGTGCCAGCGGGGAAAAGTGATGCTGGTCCTCACTGCCTCCTGGAACCCCTTCAAATGCCCCAGACAATTTGGCCCTCTCTGCTTTCCTGAAAAGTCTATCCTCAAAAGCACCTTTTTTCACTTTCGGCGCTGTTTGGAGCAAAAAAGACAAACGTCCAGCTTTTGCTGCCACAGCAAAGGTGCCAGCGGGGAAAAGTGATGCTGGTCCTCACTGCCTCCTGGAACCCCTTCAAATGCCCCAGACAATTTGGCCCTCTCTGCTTTCCTGCGCACTCTATCCTCAAAAGCACCTTTTTTCACTTTCAGCGCCCTCCGAAGGAAAAAAGACAAGCGTCCAGCTTTTGCTGCCACAGCAAAGGTGCCAGCGGGGAAAAGTGATGCTGCTTCTCACTGCCTCCTGGAACCCCTTCAAATGCCCCAGACAATTTGGCCCTCTCTGCTTTCCTGCGCACTCTATCCTCAAAAGCACCTTTTTTCACTTTCGGCGCTGTTTGGAGCAAAAAAGACAAACGTCCAGCTTTTGCTGCCACAGCAAAAGTGCCAGCGAGGAAAAGTGATGCCGGTCCTCACTGCCTCCTGGAACCCCTTCAAATGCCCCAGACAATTTGGCCCTCTCTGCTTTCCTGCGCACTCTATCCTCAAAAGCACCTTTTTTCACTTTCGGCGCTGTTTGGAGCAAAAAAGACAAACGTCCAGCTTTTGCTGCCACAGCAAAGGTGCCAGCGGGGAAAAGTGATGCTGCTTCTCACTGCCTCCTGGAACCCCTTCAAATGCCCCAGACAATTTGGCCCTCTCTGCTTTCCTGCGCACGCTATCCTCAAAAGCACCTTTTTTCACTTTCGGCGCTGTTTGGAGCAAAAAAGACAAACGTCCAGCTTTTGCTGCCACAGCAAAGGTGCCAGCGGGGAAAAGTGATGCTGGTCCTCACTGCCTCCTGGAACCCCTTCAAATGCCCCAGACAATTTGGCCCTCTCTGCTTTCCTGCAAAGTCTATCCTCAAAAGCACCTTTTTTCACTTTCGGCGCTGTTTGGAGCAAAATAGACAAACGTCCAGCTTTTGCTGCCACAGCAAAGGTGCCAGCAGGGAAAAGTGATGCTGGTCCTCACTGCCTCCTGGAACCCCTTCAAATGCCCCAGACAATTTGGCCCTCTCTGCTTTCCTGCGCACGCTATCCTCAAAAGCACCTTTTTTCACTTTCGGCGCTGTTTGGAGCAAAAAAGACAAACGTCCAGCTTTTGCTGCCACAGCAAAGGTGCCAGCGGGGAAAAGTGATGCTGGTCCTCACTGCCTCCTGGAACCCCTTCAAATGCCCCAGACAATTTGGCCCTCTCTGCTTTCCTGCAAAGTCTATCCTCAAAAGCACCTTTTTTCACTTTCGGCGCTGTTTGGAGCAAAATAGACAAACGTCCAGCTTTTGCTGCCACAGCAAAGGTGCCAGCGGGGAAAAGTGATGCTGGTCCTCACTGCCTCCTGGAACCCCTTCAAATGCCCCAGACAATTTGGCCCTCTCTGCTTTCCTGAAAAGTCTATCCTCAAAAGCACCTTTTTTCACTTTCGGCGCTGTTTGGAACAAAGAAGACAAACGTCCAGCTTTTGCTGCCACAGCAAAAGTGCCAGCGGGGAAAAGTGATGCTGCTTCTCACTGCCTCCTGGAACCCCTTCAAATGCCCCAGACAATTTGGCCCTCTCTGCTTTCCTGCGCACTCTATCCTCAAAAGCACCTTTTTTCACTCTCGGCGCTGTTTGGAGCAAAAAAGACAAACGTCCAGCTTTTGCTGCCACAGCAAAAGTGCCAGCGGGGAAAAGTGATGCTGGTCCTCACTGCCTCCTGGAACCCCTTCAAATGCCCCAGACAATTTGGCCCTCTCTGCTTTCCTGCGCATGCTATCCTCAAAAGCACCTTTTTTCACTTTCGGCACTGTTTGGAGCAAAAAAGACAAACGTCCAGCTTTTGCTGCCACAGCAAAGGTGCCAGCGGGGAAAAGTGATGCTGGTCCTCACTGCCTCCTGGAACCCCTTCAAATGCCCCAGACAATTTGGCCCTCTCTGCTTTCCTGCGTACTCTATCCTCAAAAGCACCTTTTTTCACTTTCGGCGCTGTTTGGAGCAAAAAAGACAAACGTCCAGCTTTTGCTGCCACAGCAAAGGTGCCAGCGGGGAAAAGTGATGCTGGTCCTCACTGCCTCCTGGAACCCCTTCAAATGCCCCAGACAATTTGGCCCTCTCTGCTTTCCTGAAAAGTCTATCCTCAAAAGCACCTTTTTTCACTTTCGGCGCTGTTTGGAGCAAAAAAGACAAACGTCCAGCTTTTGCTGCCACAGCAAAGGTGCCAGCGGGGAAAAGTGATGCTGCTTCTCACTGCCTCCTGGAACCCCTTCAAATGCCCCACACAATTTGGCCCTCTCTGCTTTCCTGCTCACTCTATCCTCAAAAGCACCTTTTTTCACTTTTGGCGCTGTTTGGAACAAAAAAGACAAACGTCCAGCTTTTGCTGCCACAGCAAAGGTGCCAGCGGGGAAAAGTGATGCTGCTTCTCACTGCCTCCTGGAACCCCTTCAAATGCCCCAGACAATTTGGCCCTCTCTGCTTTCCTGAAAAGTCTATCCTCAAAAGCACCTTTTTTCACTTTCGGCGCTGTTTGGAGCAAAAAAGACAAACGTCCAGCTTTTGCTGCCACAGCAAAGGTGCCAGCGGGGAAAAGTGATGCTGGTCCTCACTGCCTCCTGGAACCCCTTCAAATGCCCCAGACAATTTGGCCCTCTCTGCTTTCCTGAAAAGTCTATCCTCAAAAGCACCTTTTTTCACTTTCGGCGCTGTTTGGAGCAAAAAAGACAAACGTCCAGCTTTTGCTGCCACAGCAAAGGTGCCAGCGGGGAAAAGTGATGCTGGTCCTCACTGCCTCCTGGAACCCCTTCAAATGCCCCAGACAATTTGGTTCTCTCTGCTTTCCTGCGCACACTATCCTCAAAAGCACCTTTTTTCACTTTCGGCGCTGTTTGGAGCAAAAAAGACAAACGTCCAGCTTTTGCTGCCACAGCAAAGGTGCCAGCGGGGAAAAGTGATGCTGGTCCTCACTGCCTCCTGGAACCCCTTCAAATGCCCCAGACAATTTGGCCCTCTCTGCTTTCCTGCGTACTCTATCCTCAAAAGCACCTTTTTTCACTTTCGGCGCTGTTTGGAGCAAAAAAGACAAACGTCCAGCTTTTGCTGCCACAGCAAAGGTGCCAGCGGGGAAAAGTGATGCTGCTTCTCACTGCCTCCTGGAACCCCTTCAAATGCCCCAGACAATTTGGCCCTCTCTGCTTTCCTGCGCACTCTATCCTCAAAAGCACCTTTTTTCACTTTCGGCGCTGTTTGGAGCAAAAAAGACAAACGTCCAGCTTTTGCTGCCACAGCAAAAGTGCCAGCGGGGAAAAGTGATGCTGGTCCTCACTGCCTCCTGGAACCCCTTCAAATGCCCCAGACAATTTGGCCCTCTCTGCTTTCCTGCGCACTCTATCCTCAAAAGCACCTTTTTTCACTTTCGGCGCTGTTTGGAGCAAAAAAGACAAACGTCCAGCTTTTGCTGCCACAGCAAAGGTGCCAGCGGGGAAAAGTGATGCTGCTTCTCACTGCCTCCTGGAACCCCTTCAAATGCCCCAGACAATTTGGCCCTCTCTGCTTTCCTGCGCACTCTATCCTCAAAAGCACCTTTTTTCACTTTCGGCGCTGTTTGGAGCAAAAAAGACAAACGTCCAGCTTTTGCTGCCACAGCAAAAGTGCCAGCGGGGAAAAGTGATGCTGGTCCTCACTGCCTCCTGGAACCCCTTCAAATGCCCCAGACAATTTGGCCCTCTCTGCTTTCCTGAAAAGTCTATCCTCAAAAGCACCTTTTTTCACTTTCGGCGCTGTTTGGAGCAAAAAAAGACAAACGTCCAGCTTTTGCTGCCACAGCAAAGGTGCCAGCGGGGAAAAGTGATGCTGGTCCTCACTGCCTCCTGGAACCCCTTCAAATGCCCCAGACAATTTGGCCCTCTCTGCTTTCCTGAAAAGTCTATCCTCAAAAGCACCTTTTTTCACTTTCGGCGCTGTTTGGAACAAAAAAGACAAACGTCCAGCTTTTGCTGCCACAGCAAAGGTGCCAGCGGGGAAAAGTGATGCTGGTCCTCACTGCCTCCTGGAACCCCTTCAAATGCCCCAGACAATTTGGCCCTCTCTGCTTTCCTGAAAAGTCTATCCTCAAAAGCACCTTTTTTCACTTTCGGCGCTGTTTGGAGCAAAAAAGACAAACGTCCAGCTTTTGCTGCCACAGCAAAGGTGCCAGCGGGGAAAAGTGATGCTGGTCCTCACTGCCTCCTGGAACCCCTTCAAATGCCCCAGACAATTTGGCCCTCTCTGCTTTCCTGAAAAGTCAATCCTCAAAAGCACCTTTTTTCACTTTCGGCGCCCTCCGGAGGAATAAAGACAAACGTCCAGCTTTTGCTGCCACAGCAAAGGTGCCAGCGGGGAAAAGTGATGCTGCTTCTCACTGCCTCCTGGAACCCCTTCAAATGCCCCAGACAATTTGGCCCTCTCTGCTTTCCTGCGCACGCTATCCTCAAATGCACCTTTTTTTACTTTCGGCGCTGTTTGGAGCAAAAAAGACAAACGTCCAGCTTTTGCTGCCACAGCAAAGGTGCCAGCGGGGAAAAGTGATGCTGCTTCTCACTGCCTCCTGGAACCCCTTCAAATGCCCCAGACAATTTGGCCCTCTCTGCTTTCCTGCGCATGCTATCCTCAAAAGCATCTTTTTTCACTTTCGGCGCTGTTTGGAGCAAAAAAGACAAACGTCCAGCTTTTGCTGCCACAGCAAAGGTGCCAGCGGGGAAAAGTGATGCTGGTCCTCACTGCCTCCTGGAACCCCTTCAAATGCCCCAGACAATTTGGCCCTCTCTGCTTTCCTGCGTACTCTATCCTCAAAAGCACCTTTTTTCACTTTCGGCGCTGTTTGGAGCAAAATAGACAAACGTCCAGCTTTTGCTGCCACAGCAAAGGTGCCACAAGGGAAAAGTGATGCTGGTCCTCACTGCCTCCTGGAACCCCTTCAAATGCCCCACACAATTTGGCCCTCTCTGCTTTCCTGCGCACGCTATCCTCAAAAGCACCTTTTTTCACTTTGTGCGCTCTTTGGAGCAAAAAAGACAAACGTCCAGCTTTTGCTGCCACAGCAAAGGTGCCAGCGGGGAAAAGTGATGCTGCTTCTCACTGCCTCCTGGAACCCCTTCAAATGCCCCAGACAATTTGGCCCTCTCTGCTTTCCTGCGCACTCTATCCTCAAAAGCACCTTTTTTCACTTTCGGCGCTGTTTGGAGCAAAAAAGACAAACGTCCAGCTTTTGCTGCCACAGCAAAGGTGCCAGCGGGGAAAAGTGATGCTGCTTCTCACTGCCTCCTGGAACCCCTTCAAATGCCCCAGACAATTTGGCCCTCTCTGCTTTCCTGCGCACTCTATCCTCAAAAGCACCTTTTTTCACTTTCGGCGCTGTTTGGAGCAAAAAAGACAAACGTCCAGCTTTTGCTGCCACAGCAAAGGTGCCAGCGGGGAAAAGTGATGCTGCTTCTCACTGCCTCCTGGAACCCCTTCAAATGCCCCAGACAATTTGGCCCTCTCTGCTTTCCTGCGCACTCTATCCTCAAAAGCACCTTTTTTCACTTTCGGCGCTGTTTGGAGCAAAAAAGACAAACGTCCAGCTTTTGCTGCCACAGCAAAGGTGCCAGCGGGGAAAAGTGATGCTGGTCCTCACTGCCTCCTGGAACCCCTTCAAATGCCCCAGACAATTTGGCCCTCTCTGCTTTCCTGAAAAGTCTATCCTCAAAAGCACCTTTTTTCACTTTCGGCGCTGTTTGGAGCAAAAAAGACAAACGTCCAGCTTTTGCTGCCACAGCAAAGGTGCCAGCGGGGAAAAGTGATGCTGGTCCTCACTGCCTCCTGGAACCCCTTCAAATGCCCCAGACAATTTGGCCCTCTCTGCTTTCCTGAAAAGTCTATCCTCAAAAGCACCTTTTTTCACTTTCGGCGCTGTTTGGAGCAAAAAAGACAAACGTCCAGCTTTTGCTGCCACAGCAAAGGTGCCAGCGGGGAAAAGTGATGCTGGTCCTCACTGCCTCCTGGAACCCCTTCAAATGCCCCAGACAATTTGGCCCTCTCTGCTTTCCTGAAAAGTCAATCCTCAAAAGCACCTTTTTTCACTTTCGGCGCCCTCCGGAGGAATAAAGACAAACGTCCAGCTTTTGCTGCCACAGCAAAGGTGCCAGCGGGGAAAAGTGATGCTGCTTCTCACTGCCTCCTGGAACCCCTTCAAATGCCCCAGACAATTTGGCCCTCTCTGCTTTCCTGCGCACTCTATCCTCAAAAGCACCTTTTTTCACTTTCGGCGCTGTTTGGAGCAAAAAAGACAAACGTCCAGCTTTTGCTGCCACAGCAAAAGTGCCAGCGGGGAAAAGTGATGCTGGTCCTCACTGCCTCCTGGAACCCCTTCAAATGCCCCAGACAATTTGGCCCTCTCTGCTTTCCTGCGCACGCTATCCTCAAAAGCACCTTTTTTCACTTTCGGCGCTGTTTGGAGCAAAAAAGACAAACGTCCAGCTTTTGCTGCCACAGCAAATGTGCCAGCGGGGAAAAGTGATGCTGGTCCTCACTGCCTCCTGGAACCCCTTCAAATGCCCCACACAATTTGGCCCTCTCTGCTTTCCTGCGCACGCTATCCTCAAAAGCACCTTTTTTCACTTTTGGCGCCCTCCGGAGGAAAAAAGACAAACGTCCAGCTTCTGCTGCCACAGCAAAGGTGCCAGCGGGGAAAAGTGATGCTGCTTCTCACTGCCTCCTGGAACCCCTTCAAATGCCCCACACAATTTGGCCCTCTCTGCTTTCCTGCGCACGCTATCCTCAAAAGCACCTTTTTTCACTTTCGGCGCTGTTTGGAGCAAAAAAGACAAACGTCCAGCTTTTGCTGCCACAGCAAAGGTGCCAGCGGGGAAAAGTGATGCTGGTCCTCACTGCCTCCTGGAACCCCTTCAAATGCCCCAGACAATTTGGCCCTCTCTGCTTTCCTGCAAAGTCTATCCTCAAAAGCACCTTTTTTCACTTTCGGCGCTGTTTGGAGCAAAATAGACAAAAGTCCAGCTTTTGCTGCCACAGCAAAGGTGCCAGCAGGGAAAAGTGATGCTGGTCCTCACTGCCTCCTGGAACCCCTTCAAATGCCCCAGACAATTTGGCCCTCTCTGCTTTCCTGCGCACGCTATCCTTAAAAGCACCTTTTTTCACTTTCGGCGCTGTTTGGAGCAAAAAAGACAAACGTCCAGCTTTTGCTGCCACAGCAAAGGTGCCAGCGGGGAAAAGTGATGCTGCTTCTCACTGCCTCCTGGAACCCCTTCAAATGCCCCAGACAATTTGGCCCTCTCTGCTTTCCTGCGCACGCTATCCTGAAAAGCACCTTTTTTCACTTTCGGCGCTGTTTGGAGCAAAAAAGACAAACGTCCAGCTTTTGCTGCCACAGCAAAGGTGCCAGCGGGGAAAAGTGATGCTGCTTCTCACTGCCTCCTGGAACCCCTTCAAATGCCCCAGACAATTTGGCCCTCTCTGCTTTCCTGCGCACTCTATCCTCAAAAGCACCTTTTTTCACTTTCGGCGCTGTTTGGAGCAAAAAAGACAAACGTCCAGCTTTTGCTGCCACAGCAAAGGTGCCAGCGGGGAAAAGTGATGCTGCTTCTCACTGCCTCCTGGAACCCCTTCAAATGCCCCAGACAATTTGGCCCTCTCTGCTTTCCTGCGCACTCTATCCTCAAAAGCACCTTTTTTCACTTTCGGCGCTGTTTGGAGCAAAAAAGACAAACGTCCAGCTTTTGCTGCCACAGCAAAGGTGCCAGCGGGGAAAAGTGATGCTGGTCCTCACTGCCTCCTGGAACCCCTTCAAATGCCCCAGACAATTTGGCCCTCTCTGCTTTCCTGAAAAGTCTATCCCCAAAAGCACCTTTTTTCACTTTCGGCGCTGTTTGGAGCAAAATAGACAAAAGTCCAGCTTTTGCTGCCACAGCAAAGGTGCCAGCGGGGAAAAGTGATGCTGGTCCTCACTGCCTCCTGGAACCCCTTCAAATGCCCCACACAATTTGGCCCTCTCTGCTTTCCTGCGCACGCTATCCTTAAAAGCACCTTTTTTCACTTTCGGCGCTGTTTGGAGCAAAAAAGACAAACGTCCAGCTTTTGCTGCCACAGCAAAGGTGCCAGCGGGGAAAAGTGATGCTGCTTCTCACTGCCTCCTGGAACCCCTTCAAATGCCCCAGACAATTTGGCCCTCTCTGCTTTCCTGCGCACGCTATCCTGAAAAGCACCTTTTTTCACTTTCGGCGCTGTTTGGAGCAAAAAAGACAAACGTCCAGCTTTTGCTGCCACAGCAAAGGTGCCAGCGGGGAAAAGTGATGCTGCTTCTCACTGCCTCCTGGAACCCCTTCAAATGCCCCAGACAATTTGGCCCTCTCTGCTTTCCTGCGCACTCTATCCTCAAAAGCACCTTTTTTCACTTTCGGCGCTGTTTGGAGCAAAAAAGACAAACGTCCAGCTTTTGCTGCCACAGCAAAGGTGCCAGCGGGGAAAAGTGATGCTGCTTCTCACTGCCTCCTGGAACCCCTTCAAATGCCCCAGACAATTTGGCCCTCTCTGCTTTCCTGCGCACTCTATCCTCAAATGCACCTTTTTTCACTTTCGGCGCTGTTTGGAGCAAAAAAGACAAACGTCCAGCTTTTGCTGCCACAGCAAAGGTGCCAGCGGGGAAAAGTGATGCTGGTCCTCACTGCCTCCTGGAACCCCTTCAAATGCCCCAGACAATTTGGCCCTCTCTGCTTTCCTGCAAAGTCTATCCCCAAAAGCACCTTTTTTCACTTTCGGCGCTGTTTGGAGCAAAATAGACAAACGTCCAGCTTTTGCTGCCACAGCAAAGGTGCCAGCAGGGAAAAGTGATGCTGGTCCTCACTGCCTCCTGGAACCCCTTCAAATGCCCCAGACAATTTGGCCCTCTCTGCTTTCCTGCGCACGCTATCCTCAAAAGCACCTTTTTTCACTTTCGGCGCTGTTTGGAGCAAAAAAGACAAACGTCCAGCTTTTGCTGCCACAGCAAAGGTGCCAGCGGGGAAAAGTGATGCTGGTCCTCACTGCCTCCTGGAACCCCTTCAAATGCCCCAGACAATTTGGCCCTCTCTGCTTTCCTGAAAAGTCTATCCTCAAAAGCACCTTTTTTCACTTTCGGCGCTGTTTGGAACAAAAAAGACAAACGTCCAGCTTTTGCTGCCACAGCAAAGGTGCCAGCGGGGAAAAGTGATGCTGCTTCTCACTGCCTCCTGGAACCCCTTCAAATGCCCCAGACAATTTGGCCCTCTCTGCTTTCCTGCGCACGCTATCCTGAAAAGCACCTTTTTTCACTTTTGGCGCTGTTTGGAGCAAAAAAGACAAACGTCCAGCTTTTGCTGCCACAGCAAAGGTGCCAGCGGGGAAAAGTGATGCTGCTTCTCACTGCCTCCTGGAACCCCTTCAAATGCCCCAGACAATTTGGCCCTCTCTGCTTTCCTGCGCACTCTATCCTCAAAAGCACCTTTTTTCACTTTCGGCGCTGTTTGGAGCAAAAAAAGACAAACGTCCAGCTTTTGCTGCCACAGCAAAGGTGCCAGCGGGGAAAAGTGATGCTGCTTCTCACTGCCTCCTGGAACCCCTTCAAATGCCCCAGACAATTTGGCCCTCTCTGCTTTCCTGCGCACTCTATCCTCAAAAGCACCTTTTTTCACTTTCGGCGCTGTTTGGAGCAAAAAAGACAAACGTCCAGCTTTTGCTGCCACAGCAAAGGTGCCAGCGGGGAAAAGTGATGCTGGTCCTCACTGCCTCCTGGAACCCCTTCAAATGCCCCAGACAATTTGGCCCTCTCTGCTTTCCTGCAAAGTCTATCCCCAAAAGCACCTTTTTTCACTTTCGGCGCTGTTTGGAGCAAAATAGACAAAAGTCCAGCTTTTGCTGCCACAGCAAAGGTGCCAGCAGGGAAAAGTGATGCTGGTCCTCACTGCCTCCTGGAACCCCTTCAAATGCCCCACACAATTTGGCCCTCTCTGCTTTCCTGCGCACGCTATCCTTAAAAGCACCTTTTTTCACTTTCGGCGCTGTTTGGAGCAAAAAAGACAAACGTCCAGCTTTTGCTGCCACAGCAAAGGTGCCAGCGGGGAAAAGTGATGCTGCTTCTCACTGCCTCCTGGAACCCCTTCAAATGCCCCACACAATTTGGCCCTCTCTGCTTTCCTGCGCACGCTATCCTGAAAAGCACCTTTTTTCACTTTCGGCGCTGTTTGGAGCAAAAAAGACAAACGTCCAGCTTTTGCTGCCACAGCAAAGGTGCCAGCGGGGAAAAGTGATGCTGCTTCTCACTGCCTCCTGGAACCCCTTCAAATGCCCCAGACAATTTGGCCCTCTCTGCTTTCCTGCGCACTCTATCCTCAAAAGCACCTTTTTTCACTTTCGGCGCTGTTTGGAGCAAAAAAGACAAACGTCCAGCTTTTGCTGCCACAGCAAAGGTGCCAGCGGGGAAAAGTGATGCTGCTTCTCACTGCCTCCTGGAACCCCTTCAAATGCCCCAGACAATTTGGCCCTCTCTGCTTTCCTGCGCACTCTATCCTCAAATGCACCTTTTTTCACTTTCGGCGCTGTTTGGAGCAAAAAAGACAAACGTCCAGCTTTTGCTGCCACAGCAAAGGTGCCAGCGGGGAAAAGTGATGCTGGTCCTCACTGCCTCCTGGAACCCCTTCAAATGCCCCAGACAATTTGGCCCTCTCTGCTTTCCTGCAAAGTCTATCCCCAAAAGCACCTTTTTTCACTTTCGGCGCTATTTGGAGCAAAAAAGACAAACGTCCAGCTTTTGCTGCCACAGCAAAGGTGCCAGCGGGGAAAAGTGATGCTGGTCCTCACTGCCTCCTGGAACCCCTTCAAATGCCCCAGACAATTTGGCCCTCTCTGCTTTCCTGCAAAGTCTATCCCCAAAAGCACCTTTTTTCACTTTCGGCGCTGTTTGGAGCAAAATAGACAAACGTCCAGCTTTTGCTGCCACAGCAAAGGTGCCAGCAGGGAAAAGTGATGCTGGTCCTCACTGCCTCCTGGAACCCCTTCAAATGCCCCAGACAATTTGGCCCTCTCTGCTTTCCTGCGCACGCTATCCTCAAAAGCACCTTTTTTCACTTTCGGCGCTGTTTGGAGCAAAAAAGACAAACGTCCAGCTTTTGCTGCCACAGCAAAGGTGCCAGCGGGGAAAAGTGATGCTGCTTCTCACTGCCTCTGGAACCCCTTCAAATGCCCCAGACAATTTGGCCCTCTCTGCTTTCCTGCGCACTCTATCCTCAAAAGCACCTTTTTTCACTTTCGGCGCTGTTTGGAGCAAAAAAGACAAACGTCCAGCTTTTGCTGCCACAGCAAAGGTGCCAGCGGGGAAAAGTGATGCTGGTCCTCACTGCCTCCTGGAACCCCTTCAAATGCCCCAGACAATTTGGCCCTCTCTGCTTTCCTGAAAAGTCTATCCTCAAAAGCACCTTTTTTCACTTTCGGCGCTGTTTGGAGCAAAAAAGACAAACGTCCAGCTTTTGCTGCCACAGCAAAGGTGCCAGCGGGGAAAAGTGATGCTGGTCCTCACTGCCTCCTGGAACCCCTTCAAATGCCCCAGACAATTTGGCCCTCTCTGCTTTCCTGAAAAGTCTATCCTCAAAAGCACCTTTTTTCACTTTCGGCGCTGTTTGGAACAAAAAAGACAAACGTCCAGCTTTTGCTGCCACAGCAAAGGTGCCAGCGGGGAAAAGTGATGCTGCTTCTCACTGCCTCCTGGAACCCCTTCAAATGCCCCAGACAATTTGGCCCTCTCTGCTTTCCTGCGCACGCTATCCTGAAAAGCACCTTTTTTCACTTTTGGCGCTGTTTGGAGCAAAAAAGACAAACGTCCAGCTTTTGCTGCCACAGCAAAGGTGCCAGCGGGGAAAAGTGATGCTGCTTCTCACTGCCTCCTGGAACCCCTTCAAATGCCCCAGACAATTTGGCCCTCTCTGCTTTCCTGCGCACTCTATCCTCAAAAGCACCTTTTTTCACTTTCGGCGCTGTTTGGAGCAAAAAAGACAAACGTCCAGCTTTTGCTGCCACAGCAAAGGTGCCAGCGGGGAAAAGTGATGCTGCTTCTCACTGCCTCCTGGAACCCCTTCAAATGCCCCAGACAATTTGGCCCTCTCTGCTTTCCTGCGCACTCTATCCTCAAAAGCACCTTTTTTCACTTTCGGCGCTGTTTGGAGCAAAAAAGACAAACGTCCAGCTTTTGCTGCCACAGCAAAGGTGCCAGCGGGGAAAAGTGATGCTGGTCCTCACTGCCTCCTGGAACCCCTTCAAATGCCCCAGACAATTTGGCCCTCTCTGCTTTCCTGCAAAGTCTATCCCCAAAAGCACCTTTTTTCACTTTCGGCGCTGTTTGGAGCAAAATAGACAAAAGTCCAGCTTTTGCTGCCACAGCAAAGGTGCCAGCAGGAAAAGTGATGCTGGTCCTCACTGCCTCCTGGAACCCCTTCAAATGCCCCACACAATTTGGCCCTCTCTGCTTTCCTGCGCACGCTATCCTTAAAAGCACCTTTTTTCACTTTCGGCGCTGTTTTGGAGCAAAAAAGACAAACGTCCAGCTTTTGCTGCCACAGCAAAGGTGCCAGCGGGGAAAGTGATGCTGCTTCTCACTGCCTCCTGGAACCCCTTCAAATGCCCCAGACAATTTGGCCCTCTCTGCTTTCCTGCGCACGCTATCCTGAAAAGCACCTTTTTTCACTTTCGGCGCTGTTTGGAGCAAAAAAGACAAACGTCCAGCTTTTGCTGCCACAGCAAAGGTGCCAGCGGGGAAAAGTGATGCTGGTCCTCACTGCCTCCTGGAACCCCTTCAAATGCCCCAGACAATTTGGCCCTCTCTGCTTTCCTGCAAAGTCTATCCCCAAAAGCACCTTTTTTCACTTTCGGCGCTGTTTGGAGCAAAATAGACAAACGTCCAGCTTTTGCTGCCACAGCAAAGGTGCCAGCAGGGAAAAGTGATGCTGGTCCTCACTGCCTCCTGGAACCCCTTCAAATGCCCCAGACAATTTGGCCCTCTCTGCTTTCCTGCGCACGCTATCCTCAAAAGCACCTTTTTTCACTTTCGGCGCTGTTTGGAGCAAAAAAGACAAACGTCCAGCTTTTGCTGCCACAGCAAAGGTGCCAGCGGGGAAAAGTGATGCTGCTTCTCACTGCCTCCTGGAACCCCTTCAAATGCCCCAGACAATTTGGCCCTCTCTGCTTTTCCTGCGCACGCTATCCTCAAAAGCACCTTTTTTCACTTTCGGCGCTGTTTGGAGCAAAAAAGACAAACGTCCAGCTTTTGCTGCCACAGCAAAGGTGCCAGCGGGGAAAAGTGATGCTGCTTCTCACTGCCTCCTGGAACCCCTTCAAATGCCCCAGACAATTTGGCCCTCTCTGCTTTCCTGAGCACGCTATCCTCAAATGCACCTTTTTTCACTTTCGGCGCTGTTTGGAGCAAAAAAGACAAACGTCCAGCTTTTGCTGCCACAGCAAAGGTGCCAGCGGGGAAAAGTGATGCTGGTCCTCACTGCCTCCTGGAACCCCTTCAAATGCCCCAGACAATTTGGCCCTCTCTGCTTTCCTGAAAAGTCTATCCTCAAAAGCACCTTTTTTCACTTTCGGCGCTGTTTGGAGCAAAAAAGACAAACGTCCAGCTTTTGCTGCCACAGCAAAGGTGCAGCGGGGAAAAGTGATGCTGCTTCTCACTGCCTCCTGGAACCCCTTCAAATGCCCCAGACAATTTGGCCCTCTCTGCTTTCCTGCGCACTCTATCCTCAAAAGCACCTTTTTTCACTTTCGGCGCTGTTTGGAGCAAAAAAGACAAACGTCCAGCTTTTGCTGCCACAGCAAAGGTGCCAGCGGGAAAAGTGATGCTGGTCCTCACTGCCTCCTGGAACCCCTTCAAATGCCCCCAGACAATTTGGCCCTCTCTGCTTTCCTGAAAAGTCTATCCTCAAAAGCACCTTTTTTCACTTTCGGCGCTGTTTGGAGCAAAAAAGACAAACGTCCAGCTTTTGCTGCCACAGCAAAGGTGCCAGCGGGGAAAAGTGATGCTGGTCCTCACTGCCTCCTGGAACCCCTTCAAATGCCCCAGACAATTTGGCCCTCTCTGCTTTCCTGAAAAGTCTATCCTCAAAAGCACCTTTTTTCACTTTCGGCGCTGTTTGGAGCAAAAAAGACAAACGTCCAGCTTTTGCTGCCACAGCAAAGGTGCCAGCGGGGAAAAGTGATGCTGGTCCTCACTGCCTCCTGGAACCCCTTCAAATGCCCCAGACAATTTGGCCCTCTCTGCTTTCCTGAAAAGTCAATCCTCAAAAGCACCTTTTTTCACTTTCGGCGCCCTCCGGAGGAATAAAGACAAAGGTCCAGCTTTTGCTGCCACAGCAAAGGTGCCAGCGGGGAAAAGTGATGCTGCTTCTCACTGCCTCCTGGAACCCCTTCAAATGCCCCACACAATTTGGCCCTCTCTGCTTTCCTGCGCACGCTATCCTCAAAAGCACCTTTTTTCACTTTCGGCGCTGTTTGGAGCAAAAAAGACAAACGTCCAGCTTTTGCTGCCACAGCAAAGGTGCCAGCGGGGAAAAGTGATGCTGCTTCTCACTGCCTCCTGGAACCCCTTCAAATGCCCCAGACAATTTGGCCCTCTCTGCTTTCCTGCGCACTCTATCCTCAAAAGCACCTTTTTTCACTTTCGGCGCTGTTTGGAGCAAAAAAGACAAACGTCCAGCTTTTGCTGCCACAGCAAAAGTTCCAGCGGGGAAAAGTGATGCTGCTTCTCACTGCCTCCTGGAACCCCTTCAAATGCCCCAGACAATTTGGCCCTCTCTGCTTTCCTGCAAAGTCTATCCTCAAATGCACCTTTTTTTACTTTCGGCGTTGTTTTGGAGCAAAAAAAGACAAACGTCCAGCTTTTGCTGCCACAGCAAAGGTGCCAGCGGGGAAAAGTGATGCTGCTTCTCACTGCCTCCTGGAACCCCTTCAAATGCCCCAGACAATTTGGCCCTCTCTGCTTTCCTGAGCACGCTATCCTCAAATGCACCTTTTTTCACTTTCGGCGCTGTTTGGAGCAAAAAAGACAAACGTCCAGCTTTTGCTGCCACAGCAAAGGTGCCAGCGGGGAAAAGTGATGCTGGTCCTCACTGCCTCCTGGAACCCCTTCAAATGCCCCAGACAATTTGGCCCTCTCTGCTTTCCTGAAAAGTCTATCCTCAAAAGCACCTTTTTTCACTTTCGGCGCTGTTTGGAGCAAAAAAAGACAAACGTCCAGCTTTTGCTGCCACAGCAAAGGTGCCAGCGGGGAAAAGTGATGCTGCTTCTCACTGCCTCCTGGAACCCCTTCAAATGCCCCAGACAATTTGGCCCTCTCTGCTTTCCTGAGCACGCTATCCTCAAATGCACCTTTTTTCACTTTCGGCGCTGTTTGGAGCAAAAAAGACAAACGTCCAGCTTTTGCTGCCACAGCAAAGGTGCCAGCGGGGAAAAGTGATGCTGGTCCTCACTGCCTCCTGGAACCCCTTCAAATGCCCCAGACAATTTGGCCCTCTCTGCTTTCCTGAAAAGTCTATCCTCAAAAGCACCTTTTTTCACTTTCGGCGCTGTTTGGAGCAAAAAAGACAAACGTCCAGCTTTTGCTGCCACAGCAAAGGTGCCAGCGGGGAAAAGTGATGCTGCTTCTCACTGCCTCCTGGAACCCCTTCAAATGCCCCAGACAATTTGGCCCTCTCTGCTTTCCTTAAAAGTCTATCCTCAAAAGCACCTTTTTTCACTTTCGGCGCCCTCCGGAGGAATAAAGACAAAGGTCCAGCTTTTGCTGCCACAGCAAAGGTGCCAGCGGGGAAAAGTGATGCTGCTTCTCACTGCCTCCTGGAACCCCTTCAAATGCCCCAGACAATTTGGCCCTCTCTGCTTTCCTGCGCACTCTATCCTCAAAAGCACCTTTTTTCACTTTCGGCGGTTTGGAGCAAAAAAGACAAACGTCCAGCTTTTGCTGCCACAGCAAAAGTGCCAGCGGGGAAAAGTGATGCTGGTCCTCACTGCCTCCTGGAACCCCTTCAAATGCCCCAGACAATTTGGCCCTCTCTGCTTTCCTGCGCACGCTATCCTCAAAAGCACCTTTTTTCACTTTCGGCGCTGTTTGGAGCAAAAAAGACAAACGTCCAGCTTTTGCTGCCACAGCAAATGTGCCAGCGGGGAAAAGTGATGCTGCTTCTCACTGCCTCCTGGAACCCCTTCAAATGCCCCAGACAATTTGGCCCTCTCTGCTTTCCTGCAAAGTCTATCCTCAAATGCACCTTTTTTTACTTTCGGCGCTGTTTGGAGCAAAAAAGACAAACGTCCAGCTTTTGCTGCCACAGCAAAGGTGCCAGCGGGGAAAAGTGATGCTGCTTCTCACTGCCTCCTGGAACCCCTTCAAATGCCCCAGACAATTTGGCCCTCTCTGCTTTCCTGCGCACTCTATCCTCAAATGCACCTTTTTTCACTTTCGGCGCTGTTTGGAGCAAAAAAGACAAACGTCCAGCTTTTGCTGCCACAGCAAAGGTGCCAGCGGGGAAAAGTGATGCTGGTCCTCACTGCCTCCTGGAACCCCTTCAAAATGCCCCAGACAATTTGGCCCTCTCTGCTTTCCTGCAAAGTCTATCCTCAAAAGCACCTTTTTTCACTTTCGGCGCTGTTTGGAGCAAAATAGACAAACGTCCAGCTTTTGCTGCCACAGCAAAGGTGCCAGCAGGGAAAAGTGATGCTGGTCCTCACTGCCTCCTGGAACCCCTTCAAATGCCCCACACAATTTGGCCCTCTCTGCTTTCCTGCGCACGCTATCCTCAAAAGCACCTTTTTTCACTTTCGGCGCTGTTTGGAGCAAAAAAGACAAACGTCCAGCTTTTGCTGCCACAGCAAAGGTGCCAGCGGGGAAAAGTGATGCTGCTTCTCACTGCCTCCTGGAACCCCTTCAAATGCCCCAGACAATTTGGCCCTCTCTGCTTTCCTGCGCACGCTATCCTCAAAAGCACCTTTTTTCACTTTCGGCGCCCTCCGGAGGAATAAAGACAAAGGTCCAGCTTTTGCTGCCACAGCAAAGGTGCCAGCGGGGAAAAGTGATGCTGCTTCTCACTGCCTCCTGGAACCCCTTCAAATGCCCCAGACAATTTGGCCCTCTCTGCTTTCCTGCGCACTCTATCCTCAAAAGCACCTTTTTTCACTTTCGGCGCTGTTTGGAGCAAAAAGACAAACGTCCAGCTTTGCTGCCACAGCAAAGGTGCCAGCGGGGAAAAGTGATGCTGCTTCTCACTGCCTCCTGGAACCCCTTCAAATGCCCCAGACAATTTGGCCCTCTCTGCTTTCCTGCGCACGCTATCCTCAAAAGCACCTTTTTTCACTTTCGGCGCTGTTTGGAGCAAAAAAGACAAACGTCCAGCTTTTGCTGCCACAGCAAATGTGCCAGCGGGGAAAAGTGATGCTGCTTCTCACTGCCTCCTGGAACCCCTTCAAATGTCCCAGACAATTTGGCCCTCTCTGCTTTCCTGCAAAGTCTATCCTCAAATGCACCTTTTTTTACTTTCGGCGCTGTTTGGAGCAAAAAAGACAAACGTCCAGCTTTTGCTGCCACAGCAAAGGTGCCAGCGGGGAAAAGTGATGCTGCTTCTCACTGCCTCCTGGAACCCCTTCAAATGCCCCAGACAATTTGGCCCTCTCTGCTTTCCTGCGCACGCTATCCTCAAAAGCACCTTTTTTCACTTTCGGCGCTGTTTGGAACAAAAAAGACAAACGTCCAGCTTTTGCTGCCACAGCAAAGGTGCCAGCGGGGAAAAGTGATGCTGGTCCTCACTGCCTCCTGGAACCCCTTCAAATGCCCCAGACAATTTGGCCCTCTCTGCTTTCCTGCAAAGTCTATCCTCAAAAGCACCTTTTTTCTCTTTCGGCGCTGTTTGGAGCAAAATAGACAAACGTCCAGCTTTTGCTGCCACAGCAAAGGTGCCAGCAGGGAAAAGTGATGCTGCTTCTCACTGCCTCCTGGAACCCCTTCAAAATGCCCCAGACAATTTGGCCCTCTCTGCTTTCCTGCGCACGCTATCCTCAAAAGCACCTTTTTTCACTTTCGGCGCTGTTTGGAGCAAAAAAGACAAACGTCCAGCTTTTGCTGCCACAGCAAAGGTGCCAGCGGGGAAAAGTGATGCTGCTTCTCACTGCCTCCTGGAACCCCTTCAAATGCCCCAGACAATTTGGCCCTCTCTGCTTTCCTGCGCACTCTATCCTCAAAAGCACCTTTTTTCACTTTCGGCGCTGTTTGGAGCAAAAAAGACAAACGTCCAGCTTTTGCTGCCACAGCAAAGGTGCCAGCGGGGAAAAGTGATGCTGCTTCTCACTGCCTCCTGGAACCCCTTCAAATGCCCCAGACAATTTGGCCCTCTCTGCTTTCCTGAAAAGTCTATCCTCAAAAGCACCTTTTTTCACTTTCGGCGCTGTTTGGAGCAAAAAAGACAAACGTCCAGCTTTTGCTGCCACAGCAAAAGTTCCAGCGGGGAAAAGTGATGCTGGTCCTCACTGCATCCTGGAACCCCTTCAAATGCCCCAGACAATTTGGCCCTCTCTGCTTTCCTGCGCACGCTATCCTCAAAAGCACCTTTTTTCACTTTCGGCGCTGTTTGGAGCAAAAAAGACAAACGTCCAGCTTTTGCTGCCACAGCAAATGTGCCAGCGGGGAAAAGTGATGCTGCTTCTCACTGCCTCCTGGAACCCCTTCAAATGCCCCAGACAATTTGGCCCTCTCTGCTTTCCTGCAAAGTCTATCCTCAAATGCACCTTTTTTTACTTTCGGCGCTGTTTGGAGCAAAAAAGACAAACGTCCAGCTTTTGCTGCCACAGCAAAGGTGCCAGCGGGGAAAAGTGATGCTGCTTCTCACTGCCTCCTGGAACCCCTTCAAATGCCCCAGACAATTTGGCCCTCTCTGCTTTCCTGCGCACGCTATCCTCAAAAGCACCTTTTTTCACTTTCGGCGCTGTTTGGAGCAAAAAAGACAAACGTCCAGCTTTTGCTGCCACAGCAAAAGTGCCAGCGGGGAAAAGTGATGCTGGTCCTCACTGCCTCCTGGAACCCCTTCAAATGCCCCAGACAATTTGGCCCTCTCTGCTTTCCTGAAAAGTCTATCCTCAAAAGCACCTTTTTTCACTTTCGGCGCTGTTTGGAGCAAAAAAGACAAACGTCCAGCTTTTGCTGCCACAGCAAAGGTGCCAGCGGGGAAAAGTGATGCTGCTTCTCACTGCCTCCTGGAACCCCTTCAAATGCCCCAGACAATTTGGCCCTCTCTGCTTTCCTGAAAAGTCTATCCTCAAAAGCACCTTTTTTCACTTTCGGCGCTGTTTGGAGCAAAAAAGACAAACGTCCAGCTTTTGCTGCCACAGCAAAAGTTCCAGCGGGGAAAAGTGATGCTGGTCCTCACTGCATCCTGGAACCCCTTCAAATGCCCCAGACAATTTGGCCCTCTCTGCTTTCCTGCGCACTCTATCCTCAAAAGCACCTTTTTTCACTTTCGGCGACCTCCGGAGCAAAAAAGACAAACGTCCAGCTTTTGCTGCCACAGCAAATGTGCCAGCGGGGAAAAGTGATGCTGCTTCTCACTGCCTCCTGGAACCCCTTCAAATGCCCCAGACAATTTGGCCCTCTCTGCTTTCCTGCAAAGTCTATCCTCAAATGCACCTTTTTTTACTTTCGGCGCTGTTTGGAGCAAAAAAGACAAACGTCCAGCTTTTGCTGCCACAGCAAAGGTGCCAGCGGGGAAAAGTGATGCTGCTTCTCACTGCCTCCTGGAACCCCTTCAAATGCCCCAGACAATTTGGCCCTCTCTGCTTTCCTGCGCACGCTATCCTCAAAAGCACCTTTTTTCACTTTCGGCGCTGTTTGGAGCAAAAAAGACAAACGTCCAGCTTTTGCTGCCACAGCAAAAGTGCCAGCGGGGAAAAGTGATGCTGGTCCTCACTGCCTCCTGGAACCCCTTCAAATGCCCCAGACAATTTGGCCCTCTCTGCTTTCCTGAAAAGTCTATCCTCAAAAGCACCTTTTTTCACTTTCGGCGCTGTTTGGAGCAAAAAAGACAAACGTCCAGCTTTTGCTGCCACAGCAAATGTGCCAGCGGGGAAAAGTGATGCTGCTTCTCACTGCCTCCTGGAACCCCTTCAAATGCCCCAGACAATTTGGCCCTCTCTGCTTTCCTGCGCACGCTATCCTCAAATGCACCTTTTTTTACTTTCGGCGCTGTTTGGAGCAAAAAAGACAAACGTCCAGCTTTTGCTGCCACAGCAAAGGTGCCAGCGGGGAAAAGTGATGCTGCTTCTCACTGCCTCCTGGAACCCCTTCAAATGCCCCAGACAATTTGGCCCTCTCTGCTTTCCTGCGCACGCTATCCTCAAAAGCACCTTTTTTCACTTTCGGCGCTGTTTGGAGCAAAAAAGACAAACGTCCAGCTTTTGCTGCCACAGCAAAGGTGCCAGCGGGGAAAAGTGATGCTGGTCCTCACTGCCTCCTGGAACCCCTTCAAATGCCCCAGACAATTTGGCCCTCTCTGCTTTCCTGCAAAGTCTATCCTCAAAAGCACCTTTTTTCACTTTCGGCGCTGTTTGGAGCAAAAAAGACAAACGTCCAGCTTTTGCTGCCACAGCAAAAGTGCCAGCGGGGAAAAGTGATGCTGCTTCTCACTGCCTCCTGGAACCCCTTCAAATGCCCCAGACAATTTGGCCCTCTCTGCTTTCCTGCACACTCTATCCTCAAAAGCAACTTTTTTCACTTTCGGCGCTGTTTGGAGCAAAAAAGACAAACGTCCAGCTTTTGCTGCCACAGCAAAGGTGCCAGCGGGGAAAAGTGATGCTGCTTCTCACTGCCTCCTGGAACCCCTTCAAATGCCCCAGACAATTTGGCCCTCTCTGCTTTCCTGCGCACGCTATCCTCAAAAGCACCTTTTTTCACTTTCGGCGCTGTTTGGAGCAAAAAAGACAAACGTCCAGCTTTTGCTGCCACAGCAAAGGTGCCAGCGGGGAAAAGTGATGCTGGTCCTCACTGCCTCCTGGAACCCCTTCAAATGCCCCACACAATTTGGCCCTCTCTGCTTTCCTGCGCACTCTATCCTCAAAAGCACCTTTTTTCACTTTCGGCGCTGTTTGGAGCAAAAAAGACAAACGTCCAGCTTTTGCTGCCACAGCAAAGGTGCCAGCGGGGAAAAGTGATGCTGGTCCTCACTGCCTCCTGGAACCCCTTCAAATGCCCCAGACAATTTGGCCCTCTCTGCTTTCCTGAAAAGTCTATCCTCAAAAGCACCTTTTTTCACTTTCAGCGCTGTTTGGAGCAAAATAGACAAACGTCCAGCTTTTGCTGCCACAGCAAAGGTGCCAGCGGGGAAAAGTGATGCTGGTCCTCACTGCCTCCTGGAACCCCTTCAAATGCCCCAGACAATTTGGCCCTCTCTGCTTTCCTGAAAAGTCTATCCTCAAAAGCACCTTTTTTCACTTTCGTCGCTGTTTGGAACAAAAAAGACAAACGTCCAGCTTTTGCTGCCACAGCAAAGGTGCCAGCGGGGAAAAGTGATGCTGCTTCTCACTGTCTCCTGGAACCCCTTCAAATGCCCCAGACAATTTGGCCCTCTCTGCTTTCCTGCGCACTCTATCCTCAAAAGCACCTTTTTTCACTTTCGGCGCTGTTTGGAGCAAAAAAGACAAACGTCCAGCTTTTGCTGCCACAGCAAAAGTGCCAGCGGGGAAAAGTGATGCTGGTCCTCACTGCCTCCTTAAACCCCTTCAAATGCCCCAGACAATTTGGCCCTCTCTGCTTTCCTGCGCACTCTATCCTCAAAAGCACCTTTTTTCACTTTCGGCGCTGTTTGGAGCAAAAAAGACAAACGTCCAGCTTTTGCTGCCACAGCAAAGGTGCCAGCGGGGAAAAGTGATGCTGGTCCTCACTGCCTCCTGGAACCCCTTCAAATGCCCCAGACAATTTGGCCCTCTCTGCTTTCCTGCGCACTCTATCCTCAAAAGCACCTTTTTTCACTTTCGGCACTGTTTGGAGCAAAAAAGACAAACGTCCAGCTTTTGCTGCCACAGCAAAGGTGCCAGCGGGGAAAAGTGATGCTGGTCCTCACTGCCTCCTGGAACCCCTTCAAATGCCCCAGACAATTTGGCCCTCTCTGCTTTCCTGCGCACTCTATCCTCAAAAGCACCTTTTTTCACTTTCGGCGCTGTTTGGAGCAAAAAAGACAAACGTCCAGCTTTTGATGCCACAGCAAAGGTGCCAGCGGGGAAAAGTGATGCTGGTCCTCACTGCCTCCTGGAACCCCTTCAAATGCCCCAGACAATTTGGCCCTCTCTGCTTTCCTGCGTACTCTATCCTCAAAAGCACCTTTTTTCAATTTCGGCACTGTTTGGAGCAAAAAAGACAAACGTCCAGCTTTTGCTGCCACAGCAAAGGTGCCAGCGGGGAAAAGTGATGCTGGTCCTCACTGCCTCCTGGAACCCCTTCAAATGCCCCAGACAATTTGGCCCTCTCTGCTTTCCTGAAAAGTCTATCCTCAAAAGCACCTTTTTTCACTTTCGGCGCTGTTTGGAGCAAAAAAGACAAACGTCCAGCTTTTGCTGCCACAGCAAAGGTGCCAGCGGGGAAAAGTGATGCTGGTCCTCACTGCCTCCTGGAACCCCTTCAAATGCCCCAGACAATTTGGCCCTCTCTGCTTTCCTGCGCACGCTATCCTCAAAAGCACCTTTTTTCACTTTCGGCGCTATTTGGAGCAAAAAAGACAAACGTCCAGCTTTTGCTGCCACAGCAAAGGTGCCAGCGGGGAAAAGTGATGCTGGTCCTCACTGCCTCCTGGAACCCCTTCAAATGCCCCAGACAATTTGGCCCTCTCTGCTTTCCTGAAAAGTCTATCCTCAAAAGCACCTTTTTTCACTTTCGGCGCTGTTTGGAGCAAAAAAGACAAACGTCCAGCTTTTGCTGCCACAGCAAAGGTGCCAGCGGGGAAAAGTGATGCTGGTCCTCACTGCCTCCTGGAACCCCTTCAAATGCCCCAGACAATTTGGCCCTCTCTGCTTTCCTGCGCACTCTATCCTCAAAAGCACTTTTTTTCACTTTCGGCGCTGTTTGGAGCAAAAAAGACAAACGTCCAGCTTTTGCTGCCACAGCAAAAGTTCCAGCGGGGAAAAGTGATGCTGGTCCTCACTGCATCCTGGAACCACTTCAAATGCCCCAGACAATTTGGCCCTCTCTGCTTTCCTGCGCACGCTATCCTCAAATGCACCTTTTTTCACTTTCGGCGCTGTTTGGAGCAAAAAAGACAAACGTCCATCTTTTGCTGCCACAGCAAAGGTGCCAGCGGGGAAAAGTGATGCTGGTCCTCACTGCCTCCTGGAACCCCTTCAAATGCCCCAGACAATTTGGCCCTCTCTGCTTTCCTGAAAAATCTATCCTCAAAAGCACCTTTTTTCACTTTCGGCGCTGTTTGGAGCAAAAAAAGACAAACGTCCAGCTTTTGCTGCCACAGCAAAAGTGCCAGCGGGGAAAAGTGATGCTGCTTCTCACTGCCTCATGGAACCCCTTCAAATGCCCCAGACAATTTGGCCCTCTCTGCTTTCCTGCACACTCTATCCTCAAAAGCAACTTTTTTCACTTTTGGCGCTGTTTGGAGCAAAAAAGACAAACGTCCAGCTTTTGCTGCCACAGCAAAGGTGCCAGCGGGGAAAAGTGATGCTGGTCCTCACTGCCTCCTGGAACCCCTTCAAATGCCCCAGACAATTTGGCCCTCTCTGCTTTCCTGCGCACTCTATCCTCAAAAGCACATTTTTTCACTTTCGGCGCTGTTTGGAGCAAAAAAGACAAACGTCCAGCTTTTGCTGCCACAGCAAAGGTGCCAGCGGGGAAAAGTGATGCTGGTCCTCACTGCCTCCTGGAACCCCTTCAAATGCCCCAGACAATTTGGCCCTCTCTGCTTTCCTGCGCACGCTATCCTCAAAAGCACCTTTTTTCACTTTCGGAGCTGTTTGGAGCAAAAAAGACAAACGTCCAGCTTTTGCTGCCACAGCAAAGGTGCCAGCGGGGAAAAGTGATGCTGGTCCTCACTGCCTCCTGGAACCCCTTCAAATGCCCCAGACAATTTGGCCCTCTCTGCTTTCCTGAAAAGTCTATCCTCAAAAGCACCTTTTTTCACTTTCGGCGCTGTTTGGAGCAAAAAAGACAAACGTCCAGCTTTTGCTGCCACAGCAAAGGTGCCAGCGGGGAAAAGTGATGCTGGTCCTCACTGCCTCCTGGAACCCCTTCAAATGCCCCAGACAATTTGGCCCTCTCTGCTTTCCTGCGCACTCTATCCTCAAAAGCACCTTTTTTCACTTTCGGCGCTGTTTGGAGCATAAAAGACAAACGTCCAGCTTTTGCTGCCACAGCAAAGGTGCCAGCGGGGAAAAGTGATGCTGCTTCTCACTGCCTCCTGGAACCCCTTCAAATGCCCCAGACAATTTGGCCCTCTCTGCTTTCCTGCGCACTCTATCCTAAAAAGCACCTTTTTTCACTTTCGGCGCTGTTTGGAACAAAAAAGACAAACGTCCAGCTTTTGCTGCCACAGCAAAGGTGCCAGCGGGGAAAAGTGATGCTGCTTCTCACTGCCTCCTGGAACCCCTTCAAATGCCCCAGACAATTTGGCCCTCTCTGCTTTCCTGCGCACGCTATCCTCAAAAGCAACTTTTTTCACTTTCGGCGCTGTTTGGAGCAAAAAAGACAAACGTCCAGCTTTTGCTGCCACAGCAAAAGTTCCAGCGGGGAAAAGTGATGCTGGTCCTCATTGCATCCTGGAACCCCTTCAAATGCCCCAGACAATTTGGCCCTCTCTGCTTTCCTGCGCACGCTATCCTCAAATGCACCTTTTTTCAATTTCGGCGCTGTTTGGAGCAAAAAAGACAAACGTCCGTCTTTTGCTGCCACAGCAAAGGTGCCAGCGGGGAAAAGTGATGCTGCTTCTCACTGCCTCCTGGAACCCCTTCAAATGCCCCAGACAATTTGGCCCTCTCTGCTTTCCTGCGCACTCTATCCTCAAAAGCACCTTTTTTCACTTTCGGCGCTGTTTGGGGCAAAAAAAGACAAACGTCCAGCTTCTGCTGCCACAGCAAAAGTGCCAGCGGGGAAAAGTGATGCTGCTTCTCACTGCCTCCTGGAACCCCTTCAAATGCCCCAGACAATTTGGCCCTCTCTGCTTTCCTGCTCACTCTATCCTCAAAAGCACCTTTTTTCACTTTCGGCGCTGTTTTGAGCAAAAAAGACAAACGTCCAGCTTTTGCTGCCACAGCAAAGGTGCCAGCGGGGAAAAGTGATGCTGGTCCTCACTGCCTCCTGGAACCCCTTCAAATGGCCCAGACAATTTGGCCCTCTCTGCTTTCCTGCGCACTCTATCCTCAAAAGCACATTTTTTCACTTTCGGCGCTGTTTGGAGCAAAAAAGACAAACGTCCAGCTTTTGCTGCCACAGCAAAGGTGCCAGCGGGGCAAAGTGATGCTGGTCCTCACTGCCTCCTGGAACCCCTTCAAATGCCCCACACAATTTGGCCCTCTCTGCTTTCCTGCGCACGCTATCCTCAAAAGCACCTTTTTTCACTTTCGGAGCTGTTTGGAGCAAAAAAGACAAACGTCCAGCTTTTGCTGCCACAGCAAAGGTGCCAGCGGGGAAAAGTGATGCTGGTCCTCACTGCCTCCTGGAACCCCTTCAAATGCCCCAGACAATTTGGCCCTCTCTGCTTTCCTGCAAAGTCTATCCTCAAAAGCACCTTTTTTCACTTTCGGCGCTGTTTGGAGCAAAATAGACAAACGTCCAGCTTTTGCTGCCACAGCAAAGGTGCCAGCGGGGAAAAGTGATGCTGGTCCTCACTGCCTCCTGGAACCCCTTCAAATGCCCCAGACAATTTGGCCCTCTCTGCTTTCCTGAAAAGTCTATCCTCAAAAGCACCTTTTTTCACTTTCGTCGCTGTTTGGAACAAAAAAGACAAACGTCCAGCTTTTGCTGCCACAGCAAAGGTGCCAGCGGGGAAAAGTGATGCTGCTTCTCACTGCCTCCTGGAACCCCTTCAAATGCCCCAGACAATTTGGCCCTCTCTGCTTTCCTGCGCACTCTATCCTCAAAAGCACCTTTTTTCACTTTCGGCGCTGTTTGGAGCAAAAAAGACAAACGTCCAGCTTTTGCTGCCACAGCAAAAGTTCCAGCGGGGAAAAGTGATGCTGGTCCTCACTGCCTCCTTAAACCCCTTCAAATGCCCCAGACAATTTGGCCCTCTCTGCTTTCCTGCGCACTCTATCCTCAAAAGCACCTTTTTTCACTTTCGGCGCTGTTTGGAGCAAAAAAGACAAACGTCCAGCTTTTGCTGCCACAGCAAAGGTGCCAGCGGGGAAAAGTGATGCTGGTCCTCACTGCCTCCTGGAACCCCTTCAAATGCCCCAGACAATTTGGCCCTCTCTGCTTTCCTGCGCACTCTATCCTCAAAAGCACCTTTTTTCACTTTCGGCACTGTTTGGAGCAAAAAAGACAAACGTCCAGCTTTTGCTGCCACAGCAAAGGTGCCAGCGGGGAAAAGTGATGCTGGTCCTCACTGCCTCCTGGAACCCCTTCAAATGCCCCAGACAATTTGGCCCTCTCTGCTTTCCTGCGCACTCTATCCTCAAAAGCACCTTTTTTCACTTTCGGCGCTGTTTGGAGCAAAAAAGACAAACGTCCAGCTTTTGATGCCACAGCAAAGGTGCCAGCGGGGAAAAGTGATGCTGGTCCTCACTGCCTCCTGGAACCCCTTCAAATGCCCCAGACAATTTGGCCCTCTCTGCTTTCCTGCGTACTCTATCCTCAAAAGCACCTTTTTTCACTTTCGGCGCTGTTTGGAGCAAAAAAGACAAACGTCCAGCTTTTGCTGCCACAGCAAAGGTGCCAGCGGGGAAAAGTGATGCTGGTCCTCACTGCCTCCTGGAACCCCTTCAAATGCCCCAGACAATTTGGCCCTCTCTGCTTTCCTGCGCACTCTATCCTCAAAAGCACCTTTTTTCACTTTCGGCGCTGTTTGGAGCAAAAAAGACAAAAGTCCAGCTTTTGCTGCCACAGCAAAGGTGCCAGCGGGGAAAAGTGATGCTGGTCCTCACTGCCTCCTGGAACCCCTTCAAATGCCCCAGACAATTTGGCCCTCTCTGCTTTCCTGCGCACGCTATCCTCAAAAGCACCGTTTTTCACTTTCGGCGCTATTTGGAGCAAAAAAGACAAACGTCTAGCTTTTGCTGCCACAGCAAAGGTGCCAGCGGGGAAAAGTGATGCTGGTCCTCACTGCCTCCTGGAACCCCTTCAAATGCCCCAGACAATTTGGCCCTCTCTGCTTTCCTGAAAAGTCTATCCTCAAAAGCACCTTTTTTCACTTTCGGCGCTGTTTGGAGCAAAAAAGACAAACGTCCAGCTTTTGCTGCCACAGCAAAGGTGCCAGCGGGGAAAAGTGATGCTGGTCCTCACTGCATCCTGGAACCACTTCAAATGCCCCAGACAATTTGGCCCTCTCTGCTTTCCTGCGCACGCTATCTTCAAATGCACCTTTTTTCACTTTCGGCGCTGTTTGGAGCAAAAAAGACAAACGTCCATCTTTTGCTGCCACAGGAAAGGTGCCAGCGGGGAAAAGTGATGCTGGTCCTCACTGCCTCCTGGAACCCCTTCAAATGCCCCAGACAATTTGGCCCTCTCTGCTTTCCTGAAAAATCTATCCTCAAAAGCACCTTTTTTCACTTTCGGCGCTGTTTGGAGCAAAAAAAGACAAACGTCCAGCTTTTGCTGCCACAGCAAAAGTGCCAGCGGGGAAAAGTGATGCTGCTTCTCACTGCCTCATGGAACCCCTTCAAATGCCCCAGACAATTTGGCCCTCTCTGCTTTCCTGCACACTCTATCCTCAAAAGCAACTTTTTTCACTTTTGGCGCTGTTTGGAGCAAAAAAGACAAACGTCCAGCTTTTGCTGCCACAGCAAAGGTGCCAGCGGGGAAAAGTGATGCTGGTCCTCACTGCCTCCTGGAACCCCTTCAAATGCCCCAGACAATTTGGCCCTCTCTGCTTTCCTGCGCACTCTATCCTCAAAAGCACATTTTTTCACTTTCGGCGCTGTTTGGAGCAAAAAAGACAAACGTCCAGCTTTTGCTGCCACAGCAAAGGTGCCAGCGGGGAAAAGTGATGCTGGTCCTCACTGCCTCCTGGAACCCCTTCAAATGCCCCAGACAATTTGGCCCTCTCTGCTTTCCTGCGCACGCTATCCTCAAAAGCACCTTTTTTCACTTTCGGAGCTGTTTGGAGCAAAAAAGACAAACGTCCAGCTTTTGCTGCCACAGCAAAGGTGCCAGCGGGGAAAAGTGATGCTGGTCCTCACTGCCTCCTGGAACCCCTTCAAATGCCCCAGACAATTTGGCCCTCTCTGCTTTCCTGAAAAGTCTATCCTCAAAAGCACCTTTTTTCACTTTCGGCGCTGTTTGGAGCAAAAAAGACAAACGTCCAGCTTTTGCTGCCACAGCAAAGGTGCCAGCGGGGAAAAGTGATGCTGGTCCTCACTGCCTCCTGGAACCCCTTCAAATGCCCCAGACAATTTGGCCCTCTCTGCTTTCCTGCGCACTCTATCCTCAAAAGCACCTTTTTTCACTTTCGGCGCTGTTTGGAGCATAAAAGACAAACGTCCAGCTTTTGCTGCCACAGCAAAGGTGCCAGCGGGGAAAAGTGATGCTGCTTCTCACTGCCTCCTGGAACCCCTTCAAATGCCCCAGACAATTTGGCCCTCTCTGCTTTCCTGCGCACTCTATCCTAAAAAGCACCTTTTTTCACTTTCGGCGCTGTTTGGAACAAAAAAGACAAACGTCCAGCTTTTGCTGCCACAGCAAAGGTGCCAGCGGGGAAAAGTGATGCTGCTTCTCACTGCCTCCTGGAACCCCTTCAAATGCCCCAGACAATTTGGCCCTCTCTGCTTTCCTGCGCACGCTATCCTCAAAAGCACCTTTTTTCACTTTCGGCGCTGTTTGGAGCAAAAAAGACAAACGTCCAGCTTTTGCTGCCACAGCAAAAGTTCCAGCGGGGAAAAGTGATGCTGGTCCTCACTGCATCCTGGAACCCCTTCAAATGCCCCAGACAATTTGGCCCTCTCTGCTTTCCTGCGCACGCTATCCTCAAATGCACCTTTTTTCAATTTCGGCGCTGTTTGGAGCAAAAAAGACAAACGTCCATCTTTTGCTGCCACAGCAAAGGTGCCAGCGGGGAAAAGTGATGCTGCTTCTCACTGCCTCCTGGAACCCCTTCAAATGCCCCAGACAATTTGGCCCTCTCTGCTTTCCTGAAAAGTCTATCCTCAAAAGCACCTTTTTTCACTTTCGGCGCTGTTTGGAGCAAAAAAAGACAAACGTCCAGCTTTTGCTGCCACAGCAAAAGTGCCAGCGGGGAAAAGTGATGCTGCTTCTCACTGCCTCCTGGAACCCCTTCAAATGCCCCAGACAATTTGGCCCTCTCTGCTTTCCTGCACACTCTATCCTCAAAAGCACCTTTTTTCACTTTCGGCGCTGTTTGGAGCAAAAAAGACAAACGTCCAGCTTTTGCTGCCACAGCAAAGGTGCCAGCGGGGAAAAGTGATGCTGGTCCTCACTGCCTCCTGGAACCCCTTCAAATGCCCCAGACAATTTGGCCCTCTCTGCTTTCCTGCGCACTCTATCCTCAAAGGCACATTTTTTCACTTTCGGCGCTGTTTGGAGCAAAAAAGACAAACGTCCAGCTTTTGCTGCCACAGCAAAGGTGCCAGCGGGGAAAAGTGATGCTGGTCCTCACTGCCTCCTGGAACCCCTTCAAATGCCCCACACAATTTGGCCCTCTCTGCTTTCCTGCGCACGCTATCCTCAAAAGCACCTTTTTTCACTTTCGGAGCTGTTTGGAGCAAAAAAGACAAACGTCCAGCTTTTGCTGCCACAGCAAAGGTGCCAGCGGGGAAAAGTGATGCTGGTCCTCACTGCCTCCTGGAACCCCTTCAAATGCCCCAGACAATTTGGCCCTCTCTGCTTTCCTGCGCACGCTATCCTCAAAAGCACCTTTTTTCACTTTCGGCGCCCTCCGAAGGAAAAAAGACAAGCGTCCAGCTTTTGCTGCCACAGCAAAGGTGCCAGCGGGGAAAAGTGATGCTGGTCCTCACTGCCTCCTGGAACCCCTTCAAATGCCCCAGACAATTTGGCCCTCTCTGCTTTCCTGCGCACTCTATCCTCAAAAGCACCTTTTTTCACTTTCGGCGCTGTTTGGAGCAAAAAAGACAAACGTCCAGCTTTTGCTGCCACAGCAAAGGTGCCAGCGGGGAAAAGTGATGCTGCTTCTCACTGCCTCCTGGAACCCCTTCAAATGCCCCAGACAATTTGGCCCTCTCTGCTTTCCTGCGCACGCTATCCTCAAAAGCACCTTTTTTCACTTTCGGCGCTGTTTGGAGCAAAAAAAGACAAACGTCCAGCTTTTGCTGCCACAGCAAAAGTGCCAGCGGGGAAAAGTGATGCTGCTTCTCACTGCCTCCTGGAACCCCTTCAAATGCCCCAGACAATTTGGCCCTCTCTGCTTTCCTGCACACTCTATCCTCAAAAGCAACTTTTTTCACTTTTGGCGCTGTTTGGAGCAAAAAAGACAAACGTCCAGCTTTTGCTGCCACAGCAAAGGTGCCAGCGGGGAAAAGTGATGCTGGTCCTCACTGCCTCCTGGAACCCCTTCAAATGCCCCAGACAATTTGGCCCTCTCTGCTTTCCTGCGCACTCTATCCTCAAAAGCACATTTTTTCACTTTCGGCGCTGTTTGGAGCAAAAAAGACAAACGTCCAGCTTTTGCTGCCACAGCAAAGGTGCCAGCGGGGAAAAGTGATGCTGGTCCTCACTGCCTCCTGGAACCCCTTCAAATGCCCCACACAATTTGGCCCTCTCTGCTTTCCTGCGCACGCTATCCTCAAAAGCACCTTTTTTCACTTTCGGAGCTGTTTGGAGCAAAAAAGACAAACGTCCAGCTTTTGCTGCGACAGCAAAGGTGCCAGCGGGGAAAAGTGATGCTGGTCCTCACTGCCTCCTGGAACCCCTTCAAATGCCCCAGACAATTTGGCCCTCTCTGCTTTCCTGAAAAGTCTATCCTCAAAAGCACCTTTTTTCACTTTCGGCGCCCTCCGGAGGAATAAAGACAAACGTCCAGCTTTTGCTGCCACAGCAAAGGTGCCAGCGGGGAAAAGTGATGCTGCTTCTCACTGCCTCCTGGAACCCCTTCAAATGCCCCAGACAATTTGGCCCTCTCTGCTTTCCTGCGCACTCTATCCTCAAAAGCACCTTTTTTCACTTTCGGCACTGTTTGGAGCATAAAAGACAAACGTCCAGCTTTTGCTGCCACAGCAAAGGTGCCAGCGGGGAAAAGTGATGCTGCTTCTCACTGCCTCCTGGAACCCCTTCAAATGCCCCAGACAATTTGGCCCTCTCTGCTTTCCTGCGCACTCTATCCTCAAAAGCACCTTTTTTCACTTTCGGCGCTGTTTGGAGCAAAAAAGACAAACGTCCAGCTTTTGCTGCCACAGCAAAAGTTCCAGCGGGGAAAAGTGATGCTGGTCCTCACTGCATCCTGGAACCCCTTCAAATGCCCCAGACAATTTGGCCCTCTCTGCTTTCCTGCGCACGCTATCCTCAAATGCACCTTTTTTCACTTTCGGCGCTGTTTGGAGCAAAAAAGACAAACGTCCATCTTTTGCTGCCACAGCAAAGGTGCCAGCGGGGAAAAGTGATGCTGGTCCTCACTGCCTCCTGGAACCCCTTCAAATGCCCCAGACAATTTGGCCCTCTCTGCTTTCCTGAAAAGTCTATCCTCAAAAGCACCTTTTTTCACTTTCGGCGCTGTTTGGAGCAAAAAAAGACAAACGTCCAGCTTTTGCTGCCACAGCAAAAGTGCCAGCGGGGAAAAGTGATGCTGGTCCTCACTGCCTCCTGGAACCCCTTCAAATGCCCCAGACAATTTGGCCCTCTCTGCTTTCCTGCGCACTCTATCCTCAAAAGCACCTTTTTTCACTTTCGGCGCTGTTTGGAACAAAAAAGACAAACGTCCAGCTTTTGCTGCCACAGCAAAGGTGCCAGCGGGGAAAAGTGATGCTGCTTCTCACTGCCTCCTGGAACCCCTTCAAATGCCCCAGACAATTTGGCCCTCTCTGCTTTCCTGCGCACGCTATCCTCAAAAGCACCTTTTTTCACTTTCGGAGCTGTTTGGAGCAAAAAAGACAAACGTCCAGCTTTTGCTGCCACAGCAAAGGTGCCAGCGGGGAAAAGTGATGCTGGTCCTCACTGCCTCCTGGAACCCCTTCAAATGCCCCAGACAATTTGGCCCTCTCTGCTTTCCTGCGCAGGCTATCCTCAAAAGCACCTTTTTTCACTTTCGGCGCCCTCCGAAGGAAAAAAGACAAGCGTCCAGCTTTTGCTGCCACAGCAAAGGTGCCAGTGGGGAAAAGTGATGCTGGTCCTCACTGCCTCCTGGAACCCCTTCAAATGCCCCAGACAATTTGGCCCTCTCTGCTTTCCTGCGCACGCTATCCTCAAAAGCACCTTTTTTCACTTTCGGCGCTGTTTGGAGCAAAAAAGACAAAAGTCCAGCTTTTGCTGCCACAGCAAAGGTGCCAGCGGGGAAAAGTGATGCTGCTTCTCACTGCCTCCTGGAACCCCTTCAAATGCCCCAGACAATTTGGCCCTCTCTGCTTTCCTGCGCACGCTATCCTCAAAAGCACCTTTTTTCACTTTCGGCGCTGTTTGGAGCAAAAAAGACAAGCGTCCAGCTTTTGCTGCCACAGCAAAGGTGCCAGCGGGGAAAAGTGATGCTGGTCCTCACTGCCTCCTGGAACCCCTTCAAATGCCCCAGACAATTTGGCCCTCTCTGCTTTCCTGCGCACTCTATCCTCAAAAGCACATTTTTTCACTTTCGGCGCTGTTTGGAACAAAAAAGACAAACGTCCAGCTTTTGCTGCCACAGCAAAGGTGCCAGAGGGGAAAAGTGATGCTGCTTCTCACTGCCTCCTGGAACCCCTTCAAATGCCCCAGACAATTTGGCCCTCTCTGCTTTCCTGCGCACGCTATCCTCAAAAGCACCTTTTTTCACTTTCAGAGCTGTTTGGAGCAAAAAAGACAAACGTCCAGCTTTTGCTGCCACAGCAAAGGTGCCAGCGGGGAAAAGTGATGCTGGTCCTCACTGCCTCCTGGAACCCCTTCAAATGCCCCAGACAATTTGGCCCTCTCTGCTTTCCTGCGCACGCTATCCTCAAAAGCACCTTTTTTCACTTTCGGCGCTGTTTGGAGCAAAAAAAACAAGCGTCCAGCTTTTGCTGCCACAGCAAAGGTGCCAGCGGGGAAAAGTGATGCTGGTCCTCACTGCCTCCTGGAACCCCTTCAAATGCCCCAGACAATTTGGCCCTCTCTGCTTTCCTGCGCACTCTATCCTCAAAAGCACCTTTTTTCACTTTCGGCGCCCTCCGGAGGAATAAAGACAAACGTCCAGCTTTTGCTGCCACAGCAAAGGTGCCAGTGGGGAAAAGTGATGCTGGTCCTCACTGCCTCCTGGAACCCCTTCAAATGCCCCAGACAATTTGGCCCTCTCTGCTTTCCTGCGCACTCTATCCTCAAAAGCACCTTTTTTCACTTTCGGCGCTGTTTGGAGCATAAAAGACAAACGTCCAGCTTTTGCTGCCACAGCAAAGGTGCCAGCGGGGAAAAGTGATGCTGCTTCTCACTGCCTCCTGGAACCCCTTCAAATGCCCCAGACAATTTGGCCCTCTCTGCTTTCCTGCGCACTCTATCCTAAAAAGCACCTTTTTTCACTTTCGGCGTTGTTTGGAACAAAAAAGACAAACGTCCAGCTTTTGCTGCCACAGCAAAGGTGCCAGCGGGGAAAAGTGATGCTGCTTCTCACTGCCTCCTGGAACCCCTTCAAATGCCCCAGACAATTTGGCCCTCTCTGCTTTCCTGCGCACGCTATCCTCAAAAGCAACTTTTTTCACTTTTGGCGCTGTTTGGAGCAAAAAAGACAAACGTCCAGCTTTTGCTGCCACAGCAAAAGTTCCAGCGGGGAAAAGTGATGCTGGTCCTCACTGCATCCTGGAACCCCTTCAAATGCCCCAGACAATTTGGCCCTCTCTGCTTTCCTGCGCACGCTATCCTCAAATGCACCTTTTTTCACTTTCGGCGCTGTTTGGAGCAAAAAAGACAAACGTCCATCTTTTGCTGCCACAGCAAAGGTGCCAGCGGGGAAAAGTGATGCTGGTCCTCACTGCCTCCTGGAACCCCTTCAAATGCCCCAGACAATTTGGCCCTCTCTGCTTTCCTGAAAAGTCTATCCTCAAAAGCACCTTTTTTCACTTTCGGCGCTGTTTGGAGCAAAAAAAGACAAACGTCCAGCTTTTGCTGCCACAGCAAAAGTGCCAGCGGGGAAAAGTGATGCTGCTTCTCACTGCCTCCTGGAACCCCTTCAAATGCCCCAGACAATTTGGCCCTCTCTGCTTTCCTGCACACTCTATCCTCAAAAGCAACTTTTTTCACTTTTGGCGCTGTTTGGAGCAAAAAAGACAAACGTCCAGCTTTTGCTGCCACAGCAAAGGTGCCAGTGGGGAAAAGTGATGCTGGTCCTCACTGCCTCCTGGAACCCCTTCAAATGCCCCAGACAATTTGGCCCTCTCTGCTTTCCTGCGCACTCTATCCTCAAAAGCACATTTTTTCACTTTCGGCGCTGTTTGGAGCAAAAAAGACAAACGTCCAGCTTTTGCTGCCACAGCAAAGGTGCCAGCGGGGAAAAGTGATGCTGGTCCTCACTGCCTCCTGGAACCCCTTCAAATGCCCCAGACAATTTGGCCCTCTCTGCTTTCCTGCGCACGCTATCCTCAAAAGCACCTTTTTTCACTTTCGGCGCTGTTTGGAGCAAAAAAGACAATCGTCCAGCTTTTGCTGCCACAGCAAAGGTGCCAGCGGGGAAAAGTGATGCTGGTCCTCACTGCCTCCTGGAACCCCTTCAAATGCCCCAGACAATTTGGCCCTCTCTGCTTTCCTGCGCACGCTATCCTCAAAAGCAACTTTTTTCACTTTTGGCGCTGTTTGGAGCAAAAAAGACAAACGTCCAGCTTTTGCTGCCACAGCAAAAGTTCCAGCGGGGAAAAGTGATGCTGGTCCTCACTGCATCCTGGAACCCCTTCAAATGCCCCAGACAATTTGGCCCTCTCTGCTTTCCTGCGCACGCTATCCTCAAATGCACCTTTTTTCACTTTCGGCGCTGTTTGGAGCAAAAAAGACAAACGTCCATCTTTTGCTGCCACAGCAAAGGTGCCAGCGGGGAAAAGTGATGCTGGTCCTCACTGCCTCCTGGAACCCCTTCAAATGCCCCAGACAATTTGGCCCTCTCTGCTTTCCTGAAAAGTCTATCCTCAAAAGCACCTTTTTTCACTTTCGGCGCTGTTTGGAGCAAAAAAAGACAAACGTCCAGCTTTTGCTGCCACAGCAAAAGTGCCAGCGGGGAAAAGTGATGCTGCTTCTCACTGCCTCCTGGAACCCCTTCAAATGCCCCAGACAATTTGGCCCTCTCTGCTTTCCTGCACACTCTATCCTCAAAAGCAACTTTTTTCACTTTTGGCGCTGTTTGGAGCAAAAAAGACAAACGTCCAGCTTTTGCTGCCACAGCAAAGGTGCCAGTGGGGAAAAGTGATGCTGGTCCTCACTGCCTCCTGGAACCCCTTCAAATGCCCCAGACAATTTGGCCCTCTCTGCTTTCCTGCGCACTCTATCCTCAAAAGCACATTTTTTCACTTTCGGCGCTGTTTGGAGCAAAAAAGACAAACGTCCAGCTTTTGCTGCCACAGCAAAGGTGCCAGCGGGGAAAAGTGATGCTGGTCCTCACTGCCTCCTGGAACCCCTTCAAATGCCCCAGACAATTTGGCCCTCTCTGCTTTCCTGCGCACGCTATCCTCAAAAGCACCTTTTTTCACTTTCGGCGCTGTTTGGAGCAAAAAAGACAATCGTCCAGCTTTTGCTGCCACAGCAAAGGTGCCAGCGGGGAAAAGTGATGCTGGTCCTCACTGCCTCCTGGAACCCCTTCAAATGCCCCAGACAATTTGGCCCTCTCTGCTTTCCTGCGCACGCTATCCTCAAAAGCACATTTTTTCACTTTCGGCGCTGTTTGGAGCAAAAAAAGACAAACGTCCAGCTTTTGCTGCCACAGCAAAAGTGCCAGCGGGGAAAAGTGATGCTGCTTCTCACTGCCTCCTGGAACCCCTTCAAATGCCCCAGACAATTTGGCCCTCTCTGCTTTCCTGCACACTCTATCCTCAAAAGCAACTTTTTTCATTTTGGCGCTGTTTGGAGAAAAAAAGACAAACGTCCAGCTTTTGCTGCCACAGCAAAGGTGCCAGCGGGGAAAAGTGATGCTGGTCCTCACTGCCTCCTGGAACCCCTTCAAATGCCCCAGACAATTTGGCCCTCTCTGCTTTCCTGCGCACTCTATCCTCAAAAGCACCTTTTTTCACTTTCGGCGCTGTTTGGAGCAAAAAAGACAAACGTCCAGCTTTTGCTGCCACAGCAAAGGTGCCAGCGGGGAAAAGTGATGCTGGTCCTCACTGCCTCCTGGAACCCCTTCAAATGCCCCACACAATTTGGCCCTCTCTGCTTTCCTGCGCACGCTATCCTCAAAAGCACCTTTTTTCACTTTCGGAGCTGTTTGGAGCAAAAAAGACAAACGTCCAGCTTTTGCTGCGACAGCAAAGGTGCCAGCGGGGAAAAGTGATGCTGGTCCTCACTGCATCCTGGAACCCCTTCAAATGCCCCAGACAATTTGGCCCTCTCTGCTTTCCTGAAAAGTCTATCCTCAAAAGCACCTTTTTTCACTTTCGGCGCTGTTTGGAGCAAAAAAAGACAAACGTCCAGCTTTTGCTGCCACAGCAAAAGGGCCAGCGGGGAAAAGTGATGCTGCTTCTCACTGCCTCCTGGAACCCCTTCAAATGCCCCAGACAATTTGGCCCTCTCTGCTTTCCTGAAAAGTCTATCCTCAAAAGCACCTTTTTTCACTTTTGGCGCTGTTTGGAGCAAAAAAGACAAACGTCCAGCTTTTGCTGCCACAGCAAAGGTGCCAGCGGGGAAAAGTGATGCTGGTCCTCACTGCCTCCTGGAACCCCTTCAAATGCCCCAGACAATTTGGCCCTCTCTGCTTTCCTGCGCACTCTATCCTCAAAAGCACATTTTTTCACTTTCGGCGCTGTTTGGAGCAAAAAAGACAAACGTCCAGCTTTTGCTGCCACAGCAAAGGTGCCAGCAGGGAAAAGTGATGCTGGTCCTCACTGCCTCCTGGAACCCCTTCAAATGCCCCACACAATTTGGCCCTCTCTGCTTTCCTGCGCACGCTATCCTCAAAAGCACCTTTTTTCACTTTCGGAGCTGTTTGGAGCAAAAAAGACAAACGTCCAGCTTTTGCTGCCACAGCAAAGGTGCCAGCGGGGAAAAGTGATGCTGGTCCTCACTGCCTCCTGGAACCCCTTCAAATGCCCCAGACAATTTGGCCCTCTCTGCTTTCCTGCGCACTCTATCCTCAAAAGCACCTTTTTTCACTTTCGGCGCTGTTTGGAGCAAAAAAAGACAAACGTCCAGCTTTTGCTGCCACAGCAAAAGTGCCAGCGGGGAAAAGTGATGCTGCTTCTCACTGCCTCCTGGAACCCCTTCAAATGCCCCAGACAATTTGGCCCTCTCTGCTTTCCTGCACACTCTATCCTCAAAAGCAACTTTTTTCACTTTTGGCGCTGTTTGGAGCAAAAAAGACAAACGTCCAGCTTTTGCTGCCACAGCAAAGGTGCCAGCGGGGAAAAGTGATGCTGGTCCTCACTGCCTCCTGGAACCCCTTCAAATGCCCCAGACAATTTGGCCCTCTCTGCTTTCCTGCGCACGCTATCCTCAAAAGCACCTTTTTTCACTTTCGGAGCTGTTTGGAGCAAAAAAGACAAACGTCCAGCTTTTGCTGCGACAGCAAAGGTGCCAGCGGGGAAAAGTGATGCTGGTCCTCACTGCCTCCTGGAACCCCTTCAAATGCCCCAGACAATTTGGCCCTCTCTGCTTTCCTGCAAAGTCTATCCTCAAAAGCACCTTTTTTCACTTTCGGCGCCCTCCGGAGGAATAAAGACAAACGTCCAGCTTTTGCTGCCACAGCAAAGGTGCCAGCGGGGAAAAGTGATGCTGCTTCTCACTGCCTCCTGGAACCCCTTCAAATGCCCCAGACAATTTGGCCCTCTCTGCTTTCCTGCGCACTCTATCCTCAAAAGCACCTTTTTTCACTTTCGGCGCTGTTTGGAGCATAAAAGACAAACGTCCAGCTTTTGCTGCCACAGCAAAGGTGCCAGCGGGGAAAAGTGATGCTGCTTCTCACTGCCTCCTGGAACCCCTTCAAATGCCCCAGACAATTTGGCCCTCTCTGCTTTCCTGCGCACTCTATCCTAAAAAGCAACTTTTTTCACTTTCGGCGCTGTTTGGAACAAAAAAGACAAACGTCCAGCTTTTGCTGCCACAGCAAAGGTGCCAGCGGGGAAAAGTGATGCTGCTTCTCACTGCCTCCTGGAACCCCTTCAAATGCCCCAGACAATTTGGCCCTCTCTGCTTTCCTGCGCACTCTATCCTCAAAAGCACCTTTTTTCACTTTCGGCGCTGTTTGGAGCAAAAAAGACAAACGTCCAGCTTTTGCTGCCACAGCAAAAGTTCCAGCGGGGAAAAGTGATGCTGGTCCTCACTGCCTCCTGGAACCCCTTCAAATGCCCCAGACAATTTGGCCCTCTCTGCTTTCCTGCGCACGCTATCCTCAAATGCACCTTTTTTCACTTTCGGCGCTGTTTGGAGCAAAAAAGACAAACGTCCATCTTTTGCTGCCACAGCAAAGGTGCCAGCGGGGAAAAGTGATGCTGGTCCTCACTGCCTCCTGGAACCCCTTCAAATGCCCCAGACAATTTGGCCCTCTCTGCTTTCCTGAAAAGTCTATCCTCAAAAGCACCTTTTTTCACTTTCGGCGCTGTTTGGAGCAAAAAAAGACAAACGTCCAGCTTTTGCTGCCACAGCAAAAGTGCCAGCGGGGAAAAGTGATGCTGGTCCTCACTGCCTCCTGGAACCCCTTCAAATGCCCCAGACAATTTGGCCCTCTCTGCTTTCCTGCACACTCTATCCTCAAAAGCAACTTTTTTCACTTTTGGCGCTGTTTGGAGCAAAAAAGACAAACGTCCAGCTTTTGCTGCCACAGCAAAGGTGCCAGCGGGGAAAAGTGATGCTGGTCCTCACTGCCTCCTGGAACCCCTTCAAATGCCCCAGACAATTTGGCCCTCTCTGCTTTCCTGAAAAGTCTATCCTCAAAAGCACCTTTTTTCACTTTCGGCGCTGTTTGGAGCAAAAAAGACAAACGTCCAGCTTTTGCTGCCACAGCAAAGGTGCCAGCGGGGAAAAGTGATGCTGGTCCTCACTGCCTCCTGGAACCCCTTCAAATGCCCCAGACAATTTGGCCCTCTCTGCTTTCCTGAAAAGTCTATCCTCAAAAGCACCTTTTTTCACTTTCGGCGCTGTTTGGAGCAAAAAAAGACAAACGTCCAGCTTTTGCTGCCACAGCAAAAGTGCCAGCGGGGAAAAGTGATGCTGGTCCTCACTGCCTCCTGGAACCCCTTCAAATGCCCCAGACAATTTGGCCCTCTCTGCTTTCCTGCACACTCTATCCTCAAAAGCAACTTTTTTCACTTTTGGCGCTGTTTGGAGCAAAAAAGACAAACGTCCAGCTTTTGCTGCCACAGCAAAGGTGCCAGCGGGGAAAAGTGATGCTGGTCCTCACTGCCTCCTGGAACCCCTTCAAATGCCCCAGACAATTTGGCCCTCTCTGCTTTCCTGAAAAGTCTATCCTCAAAAGCACCTTTTTTCACTTTCGGCGCTGTTTGGAGCAAAAAAGACAAACGTCCAGCTTTTGCTGCCACAGCAAAGGTGCCAGCGGGGAAAAGTGATGCTGGTCCTCACTGCCTCCTGGAACCCCTTCAAATGCCCCAGACAATTTGGCCCTCTCTGCTTTCCTGCGCACGCTATCCTCAAAAGCACCTTTTTTCACTTTCGGCGCTGTTTGGAGCAAAAAAGACAAACGTCCAGCTTTTGCTGCCACAGCAAAGGTGCCAGCGGGGAAAAGTGATGCTGGTCCTCACTGCCTCCTGGAACCCCTTCAAATGCCCCAGACAATTTGGCCCTCTCTGCTTTCCTGCGCACGCTATCCTCAAAAGCACCTTTTTTCACTTTCGGCGCCCTCCGAAGGAAAAAAGACAAGAGTCCAGCTTTTGCTGCCACAGCAAAGGTGCCAGCGGGGAAAAGTCATGCTGCTTCTCACTGCCTCCTGGAACCCCTTCAAATGCCCCAGACAATTTGGCCCTCTCTGCTTTCCTGCGCACTCTATCCTCAAAAGCACCTTTTTTCACTTTCGGCGCTGTTTGGAGCAAAAAAGACAAACGTCCAGCTTTTGCTGCCACAGCAAAGGTGCCAGCGGGGAAAAGTGATGCTGCTTCTCACTGCCTCCTGGAACCCCTTCAAATGCCCCAGACAATTTGGCCCTCTCTGCTTTCCTGCGCACGCTATCCTCAAAAGCACCTTTTTTCACTTTCGGCGCTGTTTGGAGCAAAAAAGACAAACGTCCAGCTTTTGCTGCCACAGCAAAGGTGCCAGCGGGGAAAAGTGATGCTGGTCCTCACTGCCTCCTGGAACCCCTTCAAATGCCCCAGACAATTTGGCCCTCTCTGCTTTCCTGCGCACTCTATCCTAAAAAGCACCTTTTTTCACTTTCGGCGCTGTTTGGAACAAAAAAGACAAACGTCCAGCTTTTGCTGCCACAGCAAAGGTGCCAGCGGGGAAAAGTGATGCTGCTTCTCACTGCCTCCTGGAACCCCTTCAAATGCCCCAGACAATTTGGCCCTCTCTGCTTTCCTGCGCACTCTATCCTCAAAAGCACCTTTTTTCACTTTCGGCGCTGTTTGGAGCAAAAAAGACAAACGTCCAGCTTTTGCTGCCACAGCAAAAGTTCCAGCGGGGAAAAGTGATGCTGGTCCTCACTGCCTCCTGGAACCCCTTCAAATGCCCCACACAATTTGGCCCTCTCTGCTTTCCTGCACACTCTATCCTCAAAAGCAACTTTTTTCACTTTTGGCGCTGTTTGGAGCAAAAAAGACAAACGTCCAGCTTTTGCTGCCACAGCAAAGGTGCCAGCGGGGAAAAGTGATGCTGGTCCTCACTGCCTCCTGGAACCCCTTCAAATGCCCCAGACAATTTGGCCCTCTCTGCTTTCCTGCGCACTCTATCCTCAAAAGCACATTTTTTCACTTTCGGCGCTGTTTGGAGCAAAAAAGACAAACGTCCAGCTTTTGCTGACACAGCAAAGGTGCCAGCGGGGAAAAGTGATGCTGGTCCTCACTGCCTCCTGGAACCCCTTCAAATGCCCCACACAATTTGGCCCTCTCTGCTTTCCTGCGCACGCTATCCTCAAAAGCACCTTTTTTCACTTTCGGAGCTGTTTGGAGCAAAAAAGACAAACGTCCAGCTTTTGCTGCGACAGCAAAGGTGCCAGCGGGGAAAAGTGATGCTGGTCCTCACTGCCTCCTGGAACCCCTTCAAATGCCCCAGACAATTTGGCCCTCTCTGCTTTCCTGAAAAGTCTATCCTCAAAAGCACCTTTTTTCACTTTCGGCGCCCTCCGGAGGAATAAAGACAAACGTCCAGCTTTTGCTGCCACAGCAAAGGTGCCAGCGGGGAAAAGTGATGCTGCTTCTCACTGCCTCCTGGAACCCCTTCAAATGCCCCAGACAATTTGGCCCTCTCTGCTTTCCTGCGCACTCTATCCTCAAAAGCACCTTTTTTCACTTTCGGCGCTGTTGGGAGCAAAAAAGACAAACGTCCAGCTTTTGCTGCCACAGCAAAGGTGCCAGCGGGGAAAAGTGATGCTGCTTCTCACTGCCTCCTGGAACCCCTTCAAATGCCCCAGACAATTTGGCCCTCTCTGCTTTCCTGCGCACTCTATCCTCAAAAGCACCTTTTTTCACTTTCGGCGCTGTTTGGAGCAAAAAAGACAAACGTCCAGCTTTTGCTGCCACAGCAAAGGTGCCAGCGGGGAAAAGTGATGCTGCTTCTCACTGCCTCCTGGAACCCCTTCAAATGCCCCAGACAATTTGGCCCTCTCTGCTTTCCTGCGCACGCTATCCTCAAAAGCACCTTTTTTCACTTTCGGCGCTGTTTGGAGCAAAAAAGACAAACGTCCAGCTTTTGCTGCCACAGCAAAGGTGCCAGCGGGGAAAAGTGATGCTGGTCCTCACTGCCTCCTGGAACCCCTTCAAATGCCCCAGACAATTTGGCCCTCTCTGCTTTCCTGCAAAGTCTATCCTCAAAAGCACCTTTTTTCACTTTCGGCGCTGTTTGGAGTAAAAAAAGACAAACGTCCAGCTTTTGCTGCCACAGCAAAAGTGCCAGCGGGGAAAAGTGATGCTGCTTCTCACTGCCTCCTGGAACCCCTTCAAATGCCCCAGACAATTTGGCCCTCTCTGCTTTCCTGCACACTCTATCCTCAAAAGCAACTTTTTTCACTTTTGGCGCTGTTTGGAGCAAAAAAGACAAGCGTCCAGCTTTTGCTGCCACAGCAAAGGTGCCAGCGGGGAAAAGTGATGCTGGTCCTCACTGCCTCCTGGAACCCCTTCAAATGCCCCAGACAATTTGGCCCTCTCTGCTTTCCTGCGCACTCTATCCTCAAAAGCACCTTTTTTCACTTTCGGCGCTGTTTGGAGCAAAAAACACAAACGTCCAGCTTTTGCTGCCACAGCAAAGGTGCCAGCGGGGAAAAGTGATGCTGGTCCTCACTGCCTCCTGGAACCCCTTCAAATGCCCCACACAATTTGGCCCTCTCTGCTTTCCTGCGCACGCTATCCTCAAAAGCACCTTTTTTCACTTTCGGCGCCCTCCGAAGGAAAAAAGACAAGCGTCCAGCTTTTGCTGCCACAGCAAAGGTGCCAGCGGGGAAAAGTGATGCTGGTCCTCACTGCCTCCTGGAACCCCTTCAAATGCCCCAGACAATTTGGCCCTCTCTGCTTTCCTGCGCACTCTATCCTCAAAAGCACCTTTTTTCACTTTCGGCGCTGTTTGGAGCAAAAAAGACAAACGTCCAGCTTTTGCTGCCACAGCAAAGGTGCCAGCGGGGAAAAGTGATGCTGCTTCTCACTGCCTCCTGGAACCCCTTCAAATGCCCCAGACAATTTGGCCCTCTCTGCTTTCCTGCGCACGCTATCCTCAAAAGCACCTTTTTTCACTTTCGGCGCTGTTTGGAGCAAAAAAGACAAACGTCCAGCTTTTGCTGCCACAGCAAAGGTGCCAGCGGGGAAAAGTGATGCTGGTCCTCACTGCCTCCTGGAACCCCTTCAAATGCCCCACACAATTTGGCCCTCTCTGCTTTCCTGCAATGTCTATCCTCAAAAGCACCTTTTTTCACTTTCGGCGCTGTTTGGAGCAAAATAGACAAACGTCCAGCTTTTGCTGCCACAGCAAAGGTGCCAGCGGGGAAAAGTGATGCTGGTCCTCACTGCCTCCTGGAACCCCTTCAAATGCCCCAGACAATTTGGCCCTCTCTGCTTTCCTGCGCACGCTATCCTCAAAAGCACCTTTTTTCACTTTCGGCGCCCTCCGAAGGAAAAAAGACAAGCGTCCAGCTTTTGCTGCCACAGCAAAGGTGCCAGCGGGGAAAAGTGATGCTGGTCCTCACTGCCTCCTGGAACCCCTTCACATGGCCCAGACAATTTGGCCCTCTCTGCTTTCCTGCGCACTCTATCCTCAAAAGCACCTTTTTTCACTTTCGGCGCTGTTTGGAGCAAAAAAGACAAACGTCCAGCTTTTGCTGCCACAGCAAAGGTGCCAGCGGGGAAAAGTGATGCTGCTTCTCACTGCCTCCTGGAACCCCTTCAAATGCCCCAGACAATTTGGCCCTCTCTGCTTTCCTGCGCACGCTATCCTCAAAAGCACCTTTTTTTCCTTTCGGCGCTGTTTGGAGCAAAAAAGACAAACGTCCAGCTTTTGCTGCCACAGCAAAGGTGCCAGCGGGGAAAAGTGATGCTGGTCCTCACTGCCTCCTGGAACCCCTTCAAATGCCCCAGACAATTTGGCCCTCTCTGCTTTCCTGAAAAGTCTATCCTCAAAAGCACCTTTTTTCACTTTCGGCGCTGTTTGGAGCAAAAAAAGACAAACGTCCAGCTTTTGCTGCCACAGCAAAAGTGCCAGCGGGGAAAAGTGATGCTGCTTCTCACTGCCTCCTGGAACCCCTTCAAATGCCCCAGACAATTTGGCCCTCTCTGCTTTCCTGCACACTCTATCCTCAAAAGCAACTTTTTTCACTTTTGGCGCTGTTTGGAGCAAAAAAGACAAACGTCCAGCTTTTGCTGCCACAGCAAAGGTGCCAGCGGGGAAAAGTGATGCTGGTCCTCACTGCCTCCTGGAACCCCTTCAAATGCCCCAGACAATTTGGCCCTCTCTGCTTTCCTGCGCACTCTATCCTCAAAAGCACATTTTTTCACTTTCGGCGCTGTTTGGAGCAAAAAAGACAAACGTCCAGCTTTTGCTGCCACAGCAAAGGTGCCAGCGGGGAAAAGTGATGCTGGTCCTCACTGCCTCCTGGAACCCCTTCAAATGCCCCACACAATTTGGCCCTCTCTGCTTTCCTGTGCACGCTATCCTCAAAAGCACCTTTTTTCACTTTCGGCGCCCTCCGAAGGAAAAAAGACAAGCGTCCAGCTTTTGCTGCCACAGCAAAGGTGCCAGCGGGGAAAAGTGATGCTGGTCCTCACTGCCTCCTGGAACCCCTTCAAATGCCGCAGACAATTTGGCCCTCTCTGCTTTCCTGCGCACTCTGTCCTCAAAAGCACCTTTTTTCACTTTCGGCGCTGTTTGGAGCAAAAAAGACAAACGTCCAGCTTTTGCTGCCACAGCAAAGGTGCCAGCGGGGAAAAGTGATGCTGGTCCTCACTGCCTCCTGGAACCCCTTCAAATGCCCCAGACAATTTGGCCCTCTCTGCTTTCCTGCGCACGCTATCCTCAAAAGCACCTTTTTTCACTTTCGGCGCTGTTTGGAGCAAAATAGACAAACGTCCAGCTTTTGCTGCCACAGCAAAGGTGCCAGCGGGGAAAAGTGATGCTGGTCCTCACTGCCTCCTGGAACCCCTTCAAATGCCCCAGACAATTTGGCCCTCTCTGCTTTCCTGAAAAGTCTATCCTCAAAAGCACCTTTTTTCACTTTCGGCGCTGTTTGGAACAAAAAAGACAAACGTCCAGCTTTTGCTGCCACAGCAAAGGTGCCAGCGGGGAAAAGTGATGCTGCTTCTCACTACCTCCTGGAACCCCTTCAAATGCCCCAGACAATTTGGCCCTCTCTGCTTTCCTGCGCACTCTATCCTCAAAAGCACCTTTTTTCACTTTTGGCGCTGTTTGGAGCAAAAAAGACAAACGTCCAGCTTTTGCTGCCACAGCAAAGGTGCCAGCGGGGAAAAGTGATGCTGGTCCTCACTGCCTCCTGGAACCCCTTCAAATGCCCCAGACAATTTGGCCCTCTCTGCTTTCCTGCGCACTCTATCCTCAAAAGCACCTTTTTTCACTTTCGGCGCTGTTTGGAGCAAAAAAGACAAACGTCCAGCTTTTGCTGCCACAGCAAAGGTGCCAGCGGGGAAAAGTGATGCTGGTCCTCACTGCCTCCTGGAACCCCTTCAAATGCCCCACACAATTTGGCCCTCTCTGCTTTCCTGCGCACGCTATCCTCAAAAGCACCTTTTTTCACTTTCGGAGCTGTTTGGAGCAAAAAAGACAAACGTCCAGCTTTTGCTGCCACAGCAAAGGTGCCAGCGGGGAAAAGTGATGCTGGTCCTCACTGCCTCCTGGAACCCCTTCAAATGCCCCAGACAATTTGGCCCTCTCTGCTTTCCTGCGCACTCTGTCCTCAAAAGCACCTTTTTTCACTTTCGGCGCTGTTTGGAGCAAAAAAGACAAACGTCCAGCTTTTGCTGCCACAGCAAAGGTGCCAGCGGGGAAAAGTGATGCTGGTCCTCACTGCCTCCTGGAACCCCTTCAAATGCCCCAGACAATTTGGCCCTCTCTGCTTTCCTGAAAAGTCTATCCTCAAAAGCACCTTTTTTCACTTTCGGCGCTGTTTGGAGCAAAAAAGACAAACGTCCAGCTTTTGCTGCCACAGCAAAGGTGCCAGCGGGGAAAAGTGATGCTGGTCCTCACTGCCTCCTGGAACCCCTTCAAATGCCCCAGACAATTTGGCCCTCTCTGCTTTCCTGCGCACTCTATCCTCAAAAGCACCTTTTTTCACTTTCGGCACTGTTTGGAGCAAAAAAGACAAACGTCCAGCTTTTGCTGCCACAGCAAAGGTGCCAGCGGGGAAAAGTGATGCTGGTCCTCACTGCCTCCTGGAACCCCTTCAAATGCCCCAGACAATTTGGCCCTCTCTGCTTTCCTGAAAAGTCTATCCTCAAAAGCACCTTTTTTCACTTTCGGCGCTGTTTGGAGCAAAAAAGACAAACGTCCAGCTTTTGCTGCCACAGCAAAGGTGCCAGCGGGGAAAAGTGATGCTGGTCCTCACTGCCTCCTGGAACCCCTTCAAATGCCCCACACAATTTGGCCCTCTCTGCTTTCCTGCGCACGCTATCCTCAAAAGCACCTTTTTTCACTTTCGGCGCTGTTTGGAGCAAAAAAGACAAACGTCCAGCTTTTGCTGCCACAGCAAAGGTGCCAGCGGGGAAAAGTGATGCTGGTCCTCACTGCCTCCTGGAACCCCTTCAAATGCCCCAGACAATTTGGCCCTCTCTGCTTTCCTGAAAAGTCTATCCTCAAAAGCACCTTTTTTCACTTTCGGCGCCCTCCGGAGGAATAAAGACAAAGGTCCAGCTTTTGCTGCCACAGCAAAGGTGCCAGCGGGGAAAAGTGATGCTGCTTCTCACTGCCTCCTGGAACCCCTTCAAATGCCCCAAACAATTTGGCCCTCTCTGCTTTCCTGCGCACGCTATCCTCAAAAGCACCTTTTTTCACTTTCGGCGCTGTTTGGAGCAAAAAAGACAAACGTCCAGCTTTTGCTGCCACAGCAAAGGTGCCAGCGGGGAAAAGTGATGCTGCTTCTCACTGCCTCCTGGAACCCCTTCAAATGCCCCAGACAATTTGGCCCTCTCTGCTTTCCTGCGCACTCTATCCTCAAAAGCACCTTTTTTCACTTTCCGCGCTGTTTGGAGCAAAAAAGACAAACGTCCAGCTTTTGCTGCCACAGCAAAAGTGCCAGCGGGGAAAAGTGATGCTGGTCCTCACTGCCTCCTGGAACCCCTTCAAATGCCCCAGACAATTTGGCCCTCTCTGCTTTCCTGCGCACTCTATCCTCAAAAGCACCTTTTTTCACTTTCGGCGCTGTTTGGAGCAAAAAAGACAAACGTCCAGCTTTTGCTGCCACAGCAAAGGTGCCAGCGGGGAAAAGTGATGCTGCTTCTCACTGCCTCCTGGAACCCCTTCAAATGCCCCAGACAATTTGGCCCTCTCTGCTTTCCTGCGCACTCTATCCTCAAAAGCACCTTTTTTCACTTTCGGCGCTGTTTGGAGCAAAAAAGACAAACGTCCAGCTTTTGCTGCCACAGCAAAGGTGCCAGCGGGGAAAAGTGATGCTGCTTCTCACTGCCTCCTGGAACCCCTTCAAATGCCCCAGACAATTTGGCCCTCTCTGCTTTCCTGAAAAGTCTATCCTCAAAAGCACCTTTTTTCACTTTCGGCGCTGTTTGGAGCAAAAAAGACAAACGTCCAGCTTTTGCTGCCACAGCAAAGGTGCCAGCGGGGAAAAGTGATGCTGCTTCTCACTGCCTCCTGGAACCCCTTCAAATGCCCCAGACAATTTGGCCCTCTCTGCTTTCCTGCGCACGCTATCCTCAAATGCACCTTTTTTCACTTTCGGCGCTGTTTGGAGCAAAAAAGACAAACGTCCAGCTTTTGCTGCCACAGCAAAGGTGCCAGCGGGGAAAAGTGATGCTGGTCCTCACTGCCTCCTGGAACCCCTTCAAATGCCCCAGACAATTTGGCCCTCTCTGCTTTCCTGAAAAGTCTATCCTCAAAAGCACCTTTTTTAACTTTCGGCGCTGTTTGGAGCAAAAAAGACAAACGTCCAGCTTTTGCTGCCACAGCAAAGGTGCCAGCGGGGAAAAGTGATGCTGGTCCTCACTGCCTCCTGGAACCCCTTCAAATGCCCCACACAATTTGGCCCTCTCTGCTTTCCTGAAAAGTCTATCCTCAAAAGCACCTTTTTTCACTTTCGGCGCTGTTTGGAGCAAAAAAGACAAACGTCCAGCTTTTGCTGCCACAGCAAAGGTGCCAGCGGGGAAAAGTGATGCTGGTCCTCACTGCCTCCTGGAACCCCTTCAAATGCCCCACACAATTTGGCCCTCTCTGCTTTCCTGCGCACGCTATCCTCAAAAGCACCTTTTTTCACTTTCGGCGCTGTTTGGAGCAAAAAAGAAAAACGTCCAGCTTTTGCTGCCACAGCAAAGGTGCCAGCGGGGAAAAGTGATGCTGGTCCTCACTGCCTCCTGGAACCCCTTCAAATGCCCCAGACAATTTGGCCCTCTCTGCTTTCCTGAAAAGTCAATCCTCAAAAGCACCTTTTTTCACTTTCGGCGCCCTCCGGAGGAATAAAGACAAAGGTCCAGCTTTTGCTGCCACAGCAAAGGTGCCAGCGGGGAAAAGTGATGCTGCTTCTCACTGCCTCCTGGAACCCCTTCAAATGCCCCAAACAATTTGGCCCTCTCTGCTTTCCTGCGCACGCTATCCTCAAAAGCACCTTTTTTCACTTTCGGCGCTGTTTGGAGCAAAAAAGACAAACGTCCAGCTTTTGCTGCCACAGCAAAGGTGCCAGCGGGGAAAAGTGATGCTGCTTCTCACTGCCTCCTGGAACCCCTTCAAATGCCCCAGACAATTTGGCCCTCTCTGCTTTCCTGCGCACTCTATCCTCAAAAGCACCTTTTTTCACTTTCGGCGCTGTTTGGAGCAAAAAAGACAAACGTCCAGCTTTTGCTGCCACAGCAAAAGTGCCAGCGGGGAAAAGTGATGCTGGTCCTCACTGCCTCCTGAAACCCCTTCAAATGCCCCAGACAATTTGGCCCTCTCTGCTTTCCTGCGCACTCTATCCTCAAAAGCACCTTTTTTCACTTTCGGCGCTGTTTGGAGCAAAAAAGACAAACGTCCAGCTTTTGCTGCCACAGCAAAGGTGCCAGCGGGGAAAAGTGATGCTGGTCCTCACTGCCTCCTGGAACCCCTTCAAATGCCCCAGACAATTTGGCCCTCTCTGCTTTCCTGCGCACTCTATCCTCAAAAGCACCTTTTTTCACTTTCGGCGCTGTTTGGAGCAAAAAAGACAAACGTCCAGCTTTTGCTGCCACAGCAAAGGTGCCAGCGGGGAAAAGTGATGCTGCTTCTCACTGCCTCCTGGAACCCCTTCAAATGCCCCACACAATTTGGCCCTCTCTGCTTTCCTGAAAAGTCTATCCTCAAAAGCACCTTTTTTCACTTTCGGCGCTGTTTGGAGCAAAAAAGACAAACGTCCAGCTTTTGCTGCCACAGCAAAGGTGCCAGCGGGGAAAAGTGATGCTGCTTCTCACTGCCTCCTGGAACCCCTTCAAATGCCCCAGACAATTTGGCCCTCTCTGCTTTCCTGCGCACGCTATCCTCAAATGCACCTTTTTTCACTTTCGGCGCTGTTTGGAGCAAAAAAGACAAACGTCCAGCTTTTGCTGCCACAGCAAAGGTGCCAGCGGGGAAAAGTGATGCTGGTCCTCACTGCCTCCTGGAACCCCTTCAAATGCCCCAGACAATTTGGCCCTCTCTGCTTTCCTGAAAAGTCAATCCTCAAAAGCACCTTTTTTCACTTTCGGCGCTGTTTGGAGCAAAAAAGACAAACGTCCAGCTTTTGCTGCCACAGCAAAGGTGCCAGCGGGGAAAAGTGATGCTGGTCCTCACTGCCTCCTGGAACCCCTTCAAATGCCCCAGACAATTTGGCCCTCTCTGCTTTCCTGAAAAGTCTATCCTCAAAAGCACCTTTTTTCACTTTCGGCGCTGTTTGGAGCAAAAAAGACAAACGTCCAGCTTCTGCTGCCACAGCAAAGGTGCCAGCGGGGAAAAGTGATGCTGGTCCTCACTGCCTCCTGGAACCCCTTCAAATGCCCCAGACAATTTGGCCCTCTCTGCTTTCCTGAAAAGTCTATCCTCAAAAGCACCTTTTTTCACTTTCGGCGCTGTTTGGAACAAAAAAGACAAACGTCCAGCTTTTGCTGCCACAGCAAAGGTGCCAGCGGGGAAAAGTGATGCTGCTTCTCACTGCCTCCTGGAACCCCTTCAAATGCCCCAGACAATTTGGCCCTCTCTGCTTTCCTGCGCACTCTATCCTCAAAAGCACCTTTTTTCACTTTCGGCGCTGTTTGGAGCAAAAAAGACAAACGTCCAGCTTTTGCTGCCACAGCAAAAGTGCCAGCGGGGAAAAGTGATGCTGGTCCTCAGTGCCTCCTTAAACCCCTTCAAATGCCCCAGACAATTTGGCCCTCTCTGCTTTCCTGCGCACTCTATCCTCAAAAGCACCTTTTTTCACTTTCGGCGCTGTTCGGAGCAAAAAAGACAAACGTCCAGCTTTTGCTGCCACAGCAAAGGTGCCAGCGGGGAAAAGTGATGCTGGTCCTTACTGCCTCCTGGAACAACTTCAAATGCCCCAGACAATTTGGCCCTCTCTGCTTTCCTGAAAAGTCTATCCTCAAAAGCACCTTTTTTCACTTTCGGCGCTGTTTGGAGCAAAAAAGACAAACGTCCAGCTTTTGCTGCCACAGCAAAGGTGCCAGCGGGGAAAAGTGATGCTGGTCCTCACTGCCTCCTGGAACCCCTTCAAATGCCCCAGACAATTTGGCCCTCTCTGCTTTCCTGCGCACTCTATCCTCAAAAGCACCTTTTTTCACTTTTGGCGCTGTTTGGAGCAAAAAAGACAAACGTCCAGCTTTTGCTGCCACAGCAAAGGTGCCAGCGGGGAAAAGTGATGCTGGTCCTCACTGCCTCCTGGAACCCCTTCAAATGCCCCACACAATTTGGCCCTCTCTGCTTTCCTGCGCACTCTATCCTCAAAAGCACATTTTTTCACTTTCGGCGCTGTTTGGAGCAAAAAAGACAAACGTCCAGCTTTTGCTGCCACAGCAAAGGTGCCAGCGGGGAAAAGTGATGCTGGTCCTCACTGCCTCCTGGAACCCCTTCAAATGCCCCAGACAATTTGGCCCTCTCTGCTTTCCTGCGCACTCTATCCTCAAAAGCACCTTTTTTCACTTTCAGCGCCCTCCGAAGGAAAAAAGACAAGCGTCCAGCTTTTGCTGCCACAGCAAAGGTGCCAGCGGGGAAAAGTGATGCTGGTCCTCACTGCCTCCTGGAACCCCTTCAAATGCCCCAGACAATTTGGCCCTCTCTGCTTTCCTGCGCACGCTATCCTCAAAAGCACCTTTTTTCACTTTCAGCGCCCTCCGAATGAAAAAAGACAAGCGTCCAGCTTTTGCTGCCACAGCAAAGGTGCCAGCGGGGAAAAGTGATGCTGGTCCTCACTGCCTCCTGGAACCCCTTCAAATGCCCCAGACAATTTGGCCCTCTCTGCTTTCCTGCGCACTCTATCCTCAAAAGCACCTTTTTTCACTTTCGGCGCTGTTTGGAACAAAAAAGACAAACGTCCAGCTTTTGCTGCCACAGCAAAGGTGCCAGCGGGGAAAAGTGATGCTGGTCCTCACTGCCTCCTGGAACCCCTTCAAATGCCCCACACAATTTGGCCCTCTCTGCTTTCCTGCGCACTCTATCCTCAAAAGCACATTTTTTCACTTTCGGCGCTGTTTGGAGCAAAAAAGACAAACGTCCAGCTTTTGCTGCCACAGCAAAGGTGCCAGCTGGGAAAAGTGATGCTGGTCCTCACTGCCTCCTGGAACCCCTTCAAATGCCCCAGACAATTTGGCCCTCTCTGCTTTCCTGCGCACTCTATCCTCAAAAGCAGCTTTTTTCACTTTCAGCGCCCTCCGAAGGAAAAAAGACAAGCGTCCAGCTTTTGCTGCCACAGCAAAGGTGCCAGCGGGGAAAAGTGATGCTGGTCCTCACTGCCTCCTGGAACCCCTTCAAATGCCCCAGACAATTTGGCCCTCTCTGCTTTCCTGCGCACGCTATCCTCAAAAGCACCTTTTTTCACTTTCAGCGCCCTCCGAAGGAAAAAAGACAAGCGTCCAGCTTTTGCTGCCACAGCAAAGGTGCCAGCGGGGAAAAGTGATGCTGGTCCTCACTGCCTCCTGGAACCCCTTCAAATGCCCCAGACAATTTGGCCCTCTCTGCTTTCCTGCGCACTCTATCCTCAAAAGCACCTTTTTTCACTTTCGGCGCTGTTTGGAGCAAAAAAGACAAACGTCCAGCTTTTGCTGCCACAGCAAAGGTGCCAGCGGGGAAAAGTGATGCTGCTTCTCACTGCCTCCTGGAACCCCTTCAAATGCCCCAGACAATTTGGCCCTCTCTGCTTTCCTGAAAAGTCTATCCTCAAAAGCACCTTTTTTCACTTTCGGCGCTGTTTGGAGCAAAAAAGACAAACGTCCAGCTTTTGCTGCCACAGCAAAAGTGCCAGCGGGGAAAAGTGATGCTGGTCCTCACTGCCTCCTGAAACCCCTTCAAATGCCCCAGACAATTTGGCCCTCTCTGCTTTCCTGTGCACTCTATCCTCAAAAGCACCTTTTTTCACTTTCGGCGCTGTTTGGAGCAAAAAAGACAAACGTCCAGCTTTTGCTGCCACAGCAAAGGTGCCAGCGGGGAAAAGTGATGCTGCTTCTCACTGCCTCCTGGAACCCCTTCAAATGCCCCAGACAATTTGGCCCTCTCTGCTTTCCTGCGCACTCTATCCTCAAAAGCACCTTTTTTCACTTTCGGCGCTGTTTGGAGCAAAAAAGACAAACGTCCAGCTTTTGCTGCCACAGCAAAGGTGCCAGCGGGGAAAAGTGATGCTGCTTCTCACTGCCTCCTGGAACCCCTTCAAATGCCCCAGACAATTTGGCCCTCTCTGCTTTCCTGCGCACTCTATCCTCAAAAGCACCTTTTTTCACTTTCGGCGCTGTTTGGAGCAAAAAAGACAAACGTCCAGCTTTTGCTGCCACAGCAAAGGTGCCAGCGGGGAAAAGTGATGCTGGTCCTCACTGCCTCCTGGAACCCCTTCAAATGCCCCAGACAATTTGGCCCTCTCTGCTTTCCTGCGCACTCTATCCTCAAAAGCACCTTTTTTCACTTTCGGCGCTGTTTGGAGCAAAAAAGACAAACGTCCAGCTTTTGCTGCCACAGCAAAGGTGCCAGCGGGGAAAAGTGATGCTGCTTCTCACTGCCTCCTGGAACCCCTTCAAATGCCCCAGACAATTTGGCCCTCTCTGCTTTCCTGAAAAGTCTATCCTCAAAAGCACCTTTTTTCACTTTCGGCGCTGTTTGGAGCAAAAAAGACAAACGTCCAGCTTTTGCTGCCACAGCAAACGTGCCAGCGGGGAAAAGTGATGCTGGTCCTCACTGCCTTCTGGAACCCCTTCAAATGCCCCAGACAATTTGGCCCTCTCTGCTTTCCTGAAAAGTCTATCCTCAAAAGCACCTTTTTTCACTTTCGGCGCTGTTTGGAGCAAAAAAGACAAACGTCCATCTTTTGCTGCCACAGCAAAGGTGCCAGCGGGGAAAAGTGATGCTGCTTCTCACTGCCTCCTGGAACCCCTTCAAATGCCCCAGACAATTTGGCCCTCTCTGCTTTCCTGCGCACTCTATCCTCAAAAGCACCTTTTTTCACTTTCGGCGCTGTTTGGAGCAAAAAAGACAAACGTCCAGCTTTTGCTGCCACAGCAAAAGTGCCAGCGGGGAAAAGTGATGCTGGTCCTCACTGCCTCCTGGAACCCCTTCAAATGCCCCAGACAATTTGGCCCTCTCTGCTTTCCTGCGCACGCTATCCTCAAATGCACCTTTTTTCACTTTCGGCGCTGTTTGGAGCAAAAAAGACAAACGTCCAGCTTTTGCTGCCACAGCAAAGGTGCCAGCGGGGAAAAGTGATGCTGCTTCTCACTGCCTCCTGGAACCCCTTCAAATGCCCCAGACAATTTGGCCCTCTCTGCTTTCCTGCGCACGCTATCCTCAAAAGCACCTTTTTTCACTTTCGGCGCTGTTTGGAGCAAAAAAGACAAACGTCCAGCTTTTGCTGCCACAGCAAAGGTGCCAGCGGGGAAAAGTGATGCTGGTCCTCACTGCCTCCTGGAACCCCTTCAAATGCCCCAGACAATTTGGCCCTCTCTGCTTTCCTGCGCACTCTATCCTCAAAAGCACCTTTTTTCACTTTCGGCGCTGTTTGGAGCAAAAAAGACAAACGTCCAGCTTTTGCTGCCACAGCAAAAGTGCCAGCGGGGAAAAGTGATGCTGGTCCTCACTGCCTCCTGAAACCCCTTCAAATGCCCCAGACAATTTGGCCCTCTCTGCTTTCCTGTGCACTCTATCCTCAAAAGCAACTTTTTTCACTTTCGGCGCTGTTTGGAGCAAAAAAGACAAACGTCCAGCTTTTGCTGCCACAGCAAAGGTGCCAGCGGGGAAAAGTGATGCTGCTTCTCACTGCCTCCTGGAACCCCTTCAAATGCCCCAGACAATTTGGCCCTCTCTGCTTTCCTGCGCACTCTATCCTCAAAAGCACCTTTTTTCACTTTCGGCGCTGTTTGGAGCAAAAAAGACAAACGTCCAGCTTTTGCTGCCACAGCAAAAGTTCCAGCGGGGAAAAGTGATGCTGCTTCTCACTGCCTCCTGGAACCCCTTCAAATGCCCCAGACAATTTGGCCCTCTCTGCTTTCCTGCGCACTCTATCCTCAAAAGCACCTTTTTTCACTTTCGGCGCTGTTTGGAGCAAAAAAGACAAACGTCCAGCTTTTGCTGCGACAGCAAAGGTGCCAGCGGGGAAAAGTGATGCTGGTCCTCACTGCCTCCTGGAACCCCTTCAAATGCCCCAGACAATTTGGCCCTCTCTGCTTTCCTGCGCACTCTATCCTCAAAAGCACCTTTTTTCACTTTCGGCGCCCTCCGGAGGAAAAAAGACAAACGTCCAGCTTTTGCTGCCACAGCAAAGGTGCCAGCGGGGAAAAGTGATGCTGGTCCTCACTGCCTCCTGGAACCCCTTCAAATGCCCCAGACAATTTGGCCCTCTCTGCTTTCCTGAAAAGTCTTTCCTCAAAAGCACCTTTTTTCACTTTCGGCGCTGTTTGGAGCAAAAAAGACAAACGTCCAGCTTTTGCTGCGACAGCAAAGGTGCCAGCGGGGAAAAGTGATGCTGGTCCTCACTGCCTTCTGGAACCCCTTCAAATGCCCCAGACAATTTGGCCCTCTCTGCTTTCCTGAAAAGTCTATCCTCAAAAGCACCTTTTTTCACTTTCGGCGCTGTTTGGAGCAAAAAAGACAAACGTCCATCTTTTGCTGCCACAGCAAAGGTGCCAGCGGGGAAAAGTGATGCTGCTTCTCACTGCCTCCTGGAACCCCTTCAAATGCCCCAGACAATTTGGCCCTCTCTGCTTTCCTGCGCACTCTATCCTCAAAAGCACCTTTTTTCACTTTCCGCGCTGTTTGGAGCAAAAAAGACAAACGTCCAGCTTTTGCTGCCACAGCAAAAGTGCCAGCGGGGAAAAGTGATGCTGGTCCTCACTGCCTCCTGGAACCCCTTCAAATGCCCCAGACAATTTGGCCCTCTCTGCTTTCCTGCGCACGCTATCCTCAAATGCACCTTTTTTCACTTTCGGCGCTGTTTGGAGCAAAAAAGACAAACGTCCAGCTTTTGCTGCCACAGCAAAGGTGCCAGCGGGGAAAAGTGATGCTGCTTCTCACTGCCTCCTGGAACCCCTTCAAATGCCCCAGACAATTTGGCCCTCTCTGCTTTCCTGCGCACGCTATCCTCAAAAGCACCTTTTTTCACTTTCGGCGCTGTTTGGAGCAAAAAAGACAAACGTCCAGCTTTTGCTGCCACAGCAAAGGTGCCAGCGGGGAAAAGTGATGCTGCTTCTCACTGCCTCCTGGAACCCCTTCAAATGCACCAGACAATTTCGCCCTCTCTGCTTTCCTGAAAAGTCTATCCTCAAAAGCACCTTTTTTCACTTTCGGCGCTGTTTGGAGCAAAAAAGACAAACGTCCAGCTTTTGCTGCCACAGCAAAGGTGCCAGCGGGGAAAAGTGATGCTGCTTCTCACTGCCTCCTGGAACCCCTTCAAATGCCCCAGACAATTTGGCCCTCTCTGCTTTCCTGAAAAGTCTATCCTCAAAAGCACCTTTTTTCACTTTCGGCGCTGTTTGGAGCAAAAAAGACAAACGTCCAGCTTTTGCTGCCACAGCAAAAGTGCCAGCGGGGAAAAGTGATGCTGGTCCTCACTGCCTCCTGGAACCCCTTCAAATGCCCCAGACAATTTGGCCCTCTTTTTTCCTGCGCACGCTATCCTCAAATGCACCTTTTTTCACTTTCGGCGCTGTTTGGAGCAAAAAAGACAAACGTCCAGCTTTTGCTGCCACAGCAAAGGTGCCAGCGGGGAAAAGTGATGCTGCTTCTCACTGCCTCCTGGAACCCCTTCAAATGCCCCAGACAATTTGGCCCTCTCTGCTTTCCTGCGCACGCTATCCTCAAAAGCACCTTTTTTCACTTTCGGCGCTGTTTGGAGCAAAAAAGACAAACGTCCAGCTTTTGCTGCCACAGCAAAGGTGCCAGCGGGGAAAAGTGATGCTGGTCCTCACTGCCTCCTGGAACCCCTTCAAATGCCCCAGACAATTTGGCCCTCTCTGCTTTCCTGCAAAGTCTATCCTCAAAAGCACCTTTTTTCACTTTCGGCGCTGTTTGGAGCAAAATAGACAAACGTCCAGCTTTTGCTGCCACAGCAAAGGTGCCAGCGGGGAAAAGTGATGCTGGTCCTCACTGCCTCCTGGAACCCCTTCAAATGCCCCAGACAATTTGGCCCTCTCTGCTTTCCTGAAAAGTCTATCCTCAAAAGCACCTTTTTTCACTTTCGGCGCTGTTTGGAGCAAAATAGACAAACGTCCAGCTTTTGCTGCCACAGCAAAGGTGCCAGCAGGGAAAAGTGATGCTGGTCCTCACTGCCTCCTGGAACCCCTTCAAATGCCCCACACAATTTGGCCCTCTCTGCTTTCCTGCGCACGCTATCCTCAAAAGCACCTTTTTTCACTTTCGGCGCTGTTTGGAGCAAAAAAGACAAACGTCCAGCTTTTGCTGCCACAGCAAAGGTGCCAGCGGGGAAAAGTGATGCTGCTTCTCACTGCCTCCTGGAACCCCTTCAAATGCCCCAGACAATTTGGCCCTCTCTGCTTTCCTGCGCACTCTATCCTAAAAAGCACCTTTTTTCACTTTCGGCGCTGTTTGGAACAAAAAAGACAAACGTCCAGCTTTTGCTGCCACAGCAAAGGTGCCAGCGGGGAAAAGTGATGCTGCTTCTCACTGCCTCCTGGAACCCCTTCAAATGCCCCAGACAATTTGGCCCTCTCTGCTTTCCTGCGCACTCTATCCTCAAAAGCACCTTTTTTCACTTTCGGCGCTGTTTGGAGCAAAAAAGACAAACGTCCAGCTTTTGCTGCCACAGCAAAAGTTCCAGCGGGGAAAAGTGATGCTGGTCCTCACTGCCTCCTGGAACCCCTTCAAATGCCCCAGACAATTTGGCCCTCTCTGCTTTCCTGCGCACGCTATCCTCAAATGCACCTTTTTTCACTTTCGGCGCTGTTTGGAGCAAAAAAGACAAACGTCCAGCTTTTGCTGCCACAGCAAAGGTGCCAGCGGGGAAAAGTGATGCTGGTCCTCACTGCCTCCTGGAACCCCTTCAAATGCCCCAGACAATTTGGCCCTCTCTGCTTTCCTGCAAAGTCTATCCTCAAAAGCACCTTTTTTCACTTTCGGCGCTGTTTGGAGCAAAAAAGACAAACGTCCAGCTTTTGCTGCCACAGCAAAGGTGCCAGCGGGGAAAAGTGATGCTGCTTCTCACTGCCTCCTGGAACCCCTTCAAATGCCCCAGACAATTTGGCCCTCTCTGCTTTCCTGCGCACTCTATCCTCAAAAGCACCTTTTTTCACTTTCGGCGCTGTTTGGAGCAAAAAAGACAAACGTCCAGCTTTTGCTGCCACAGCAAAGGTGCCAGCGGGGAAAAGTGATGCTGGTCCTCACTGCCTCCTGGAACCCCTTCAAATGCCCCAGACAATTTGGCCCTCTCTGCTTTCCTGCAAAGTCTATCCTCAAAAGCACCTTTTTTCACTTTCGGCGCTGTTTGGAGCAAAATAGACAAACGTCCAGCTTTTGCTGCCACAGCAAAGGTGCCAGCGGGGAAAAGTGATGCTGGTCCTCACTGCCTCCTGGAACCCCTTCAAATGCCCCAGACAATTTGGCCCTCTCTGCTTTCCTGAAAAGTCTATCCTCAAAAGCACCTTTTTTCACTTTCGGCGCTGTTTGGAGCAAAATAGACAAACGTCCAGCTTTTGCTGCCACAGCAAAGGTGCCAGCAGGGAAAAGTGATGCTGGTCCTCACTGCCTCCTGGAACCCCTTCAAATGCCCCACACAATTTGGCCCTCTCTGCTTTCCTGCGCACGCTATCCTCAAAAGCACCTTTTTTCACTTTCGGCGCTGTTTGGAGCAAAAAAGACAAACGTCCAGCTTTTGCTGCCACAGCAAAGGTGCCAGCGGGGAAAAGTGATGCTGCTTCTCACTGCCTCCTGGAACCCCTTCAAATGCCCCAGACAATTTGGCCCTCTCTGCTTTCCTGCGCACTCTATCCTAAAAAGCACCTTTTTTCACTTTCGGCGCTGTTTGGAACAAAAAAGACAAACGTCCAGCTTTTGCTGCCACAGCAAAGGTGCCAGCGGGGAAAAGTGATGCTGCTTCTCACTGCCTCCTGGAACCCCTTCAAATGCCCCAGACAATTTGGCCCTCTCTGCTTTCCTGCGCACTCTATCCTCAAAAGCACCTTTTTTCACTTTCGGCGCTGTTTGGAGCAAAAAAGACAAACGTCCAGCTTTTGCTGCCACAGCAAAAGTTCCAGCGGGGAAAAGTGATGCTGGTCCTCACTGCCTCCTGGAACCCCTTCAAATGCCCCAGACAATTTGGCCCTCTCTGCTTTCCTGCGCACGCTATCCTCAAATGCACCTTTTTTCACTTTCGGCGCTGTTTGGAGCAAAAAAGACAAACGTCCAGCTTTTGCTGCCACAGCAAAGGTGCCAGCGGGGAAAAGTGATGCTGGTCCTCACTGCCTCCTGGAACCCCTTCAAATGCCCCAGACAATTTGGCCCTCTCTGCTTTCCTGCAAAGTCTATCCTCAAAAGCACCTTTTTTCACTTTCGGCGCTGTTTGGAGCAAAAAAGACAAACGTCCAGCTTTTGCTGCCACAGCAAAGGTGCCAGCGGGGAAAAGTGATGCTGGTCCTCACTGCCTCCTGGAACCCCTTCAAATGCCCCAGACAATTTGGCCCTCTCTGCTTTCCTGAAAAGTCTATCCTCAAAAGCACCTTTTTTCACTTTCGGCGCTGTTTGGAGCAAAAAAGACAAACGTCCAGCTTTTGCTGCCACAGCAAAGGTGCCAGCGGGGAAAAGTGATGCTGGTCCTCACTGCCTCCTGGAACCCCTTCAAATGCCCCAGACAATTTGGCCCTCTCTGCTTTCCTGAAAAGTCTATCCTCAAAAGCACCTTTTTTCACTTTCGGCGCTGTTTGGAGCAAAAAAGACAAACGTCCAGCTTTTGCTGCGACAGCAAAGGTGCCAGCGGGGAAAAGTGATGCTGGTCCTCACTGCCTCCTGGAACCCCTTCAAATGCCCCAGACAATTTGGCCCTCTCTGCTTTCCTGAAAATTCAATCCTCAAAAGCACCTTTTTTCACTTTCGGCGCTGTTTGGAGCAAAAAAGACAAACGTCCAGCTTTTGCTGCCACAGCAAAGGTGCCAGCGGGGAAAAGTGATGCTGCTTCTCACTGCCTCCTGGAACCCCTTCAAATGCCCCAGACAATTTGGCCCTCTCTGCTTTCCTGCGCACGCTATCCTCAAATGCACCTTTTTTCACTTTCGGCGCTGTTTGGAGCAAAAAAGACAAACGTCCAGCTTTTGCTGCCACAGCAAAGGTGCCAGCGGGGAAAAGTGATGCTGCTTCTCACTGCCTCCTGGAACCCCTTCAAATGCCCCAGACAATTTGGCCCTCTCTGCTTTCCTGCGCACGCTATCCTCAAAAGCACCTTTTTTCACTTTCGGCGCTGTTTGGAGCAAAAAAGACAAACGTCCAGCTTTTGCTGCCACAGCAAAGGTGCCAGCGGGGAAAAGTGATGCTGGTCCTCACTGCCTCCCGGAACCCCTTCAAATGCCCCAGACAATTTGGCCCTCTCTGCTTTCCTGCAAAGTCTATCCTCAAAAGCACCTTTTTTCACTTTCGGCGCTGTTTGGAGCAAAATAGACAAACGTCCAGCTTTTGCTGCCACAGCAAAGGTGCCAGCAGGGAAAAGTGATGCTGGTCCTCACTGCCTCCTGGAACCCCTTCAAATGCCCCAGACAATTTGGCCCTCTCTGCTTTCCTGCGCACTCTATCCTCAAAAGCACCTTTTTTCACTTTCGGCGCTGTTTGGAGCAAAAAAGACAAACGTCCAGCTTTTGCTGCCACAGCAAAGGTGCCAGCGGGGAAAAGTGATGCTGGTCCTCACTGCCTCCTGGAACCCCTTCAAATGCCCCAGACAATTTGGCCCTCTCTGCTTTCCTGAAAATTCAATCCTCAAAAGCACCTTTTTTCACTTTCGGCGCTGTTTGGAGCAAAAAAGACAAACGTCCAGCTTTTGCTGCCACAGCAAAGGTGCCAGCGGGGAAAAGTGATGCTGCTTCTCACTGCCTCCTGGAACCCCTTCAAATGCCCCAGACAATTTGGCCCTCTCTGCTTTCCTGAAAAGTCTATCCTCAAAAGCACCTTTTTTCACTTTCGGCGCTGTTTGGAGCAAAAAAGACAAACGTCCATCTTTTGCTGCCACAGCAAAGGTGCCAGCGGGGAAAAGTGATGCTGCTTCTCACTGCCTCCTGGAACCCCTTCAAATGCCCCAGACAATTTGGCCCTCTCTGCTTTCCTGCGCACTCTATCCTCAAAAGCACCTTTTTTCACTTTCGGCGCTGTTTGGAGCAAAAAAGACAAACGTCCAGCTTTTGCTGCCACAGCAAAAGTGCCAGCGGGGAAAAGTGATGCTGGTCCTCACTGCCTCCTGGAACCCCTTCAAATGCCCCAGACAATTTGGCCCTCTCTGCTTTCCTGCGCACGCTATCCTCAAATGCACCTTTTTTCACTTTCGGCGCTGTTTGGAGCAAAAAAGACAAACGTCCAGCTTTTGCTGCCACAGCAAAGGTGCCAGCGGGGAAAAGTGATGCTGCTTCTCACTGCCTCCTGGAACCCCTTCAAATGCCCCAGACAATTTGGCCCTCTCTGCTTTCCTGCGCACGCTATCCTCAAAAGCACCTTTTTTCACTTTCGGCGCTGTTTGGAGCAAAAAAGACAAACGTCCAGCTTTTGCTGCCACAGCAAAGGTGCCAGCGGGGAAAAGTGATGCTGGTCCTCACTGCCTCCTGGAACCCCTTCAAATGCCCCAGACAATTTGGCCCTCTCTGCTTTCCTGCGCACTCTATCCTCAAAAGCACCTTTTTTCACTTTCGGCGCTGTTTGGAGCAAAAAAGACAAACGTCCAGCTTTTGCTGCCACAGCAAAGGTGCCAGCGGGGAAAAGTGATGCTGCTTCTCACTGCCTCCTGGAACCCCTTCAAATGCCCCAGACAATTTCGCCCTCTCTGCTTTCCTGAAAAGTCTATCCTCAAAAGCACCTTTTTTCACTTTCGGCGCTGTTTGGAGCAAAAAAGACAAACGTCCAGCTTTTGCTGCCACAGCAAAGGTGCCAGCGGGGAAAAGTGATGCTGCTTCTCACTGCCTCCTGGAACCCCTTCAAATGCCCCAGACAATTTGGCCCTCTCTGCTTTCCTGCGCACTCTATCCTCAAAAGCACCTTTTTTCACTTTCGGCGCTGTTTGGAGCAAAAAAGACAAACGTCCAGCTTTTGCTGCCACAGCAAAAGTGCCAGCGGGGAAAAGTGATGCTGGTCCTCACTGCCTCCTGGAACCCCTTCAAATGCCCCAGACAATTTGGCCCTCTCTGCTTTCCTGCGCACGCTATCCTCAAATGCACCTTTTTTCACTTTCGGCGCTGTTTGGAGCAAAAAAGACAAACGTCCAGCTTTTGCTGCCACAGCAAAGGTGCCAGCGGGGAAAAGTGATGCTGCTTCTCACTGCCTCCTGGAACCCCTTCAAATGCCCCAGACAATTTGGCCCTCTCTGCTTTCCTGCGCACGCTATCCTCAAAAGCACCTTTTTTCACTTTCGGCGCTGTTTGGAGCAAAAAAGACAAACGTCCAGCTTTTGCTGCCACAGCAAAGGTGCCAGCGGGGAAAAGTGATGCTGGTCCTCACTGCCTCCTGGAACCCCTTCAAATGCCCCAGACAATTTGGCCCTCTCTGCTTTCCTGCAAAGTCTATCCTCAAAAGCACCTTTTTTCACTTTCGGCGCTGTTTGGAGCAAAATAGACAAACGTCCAGATTTTGCTGCCACAGCAAAGGTGCCAGCGGGGAAAAGTGATGCTGGTCCTCACTGCCTCCTGGAACCCCTTCAAATGCCCCACACAATTTGGCCCTCTCTGCTTTCCTGCGCACGCTATCCTCAAAAGCACCTTTTTTCACTTTCGGCGCTGTTTGGAGCAAAAAAGACAAACGTCCAGCTTTTGCTGCCACAGCAAAGGTGCCAGCGGGGAAAAGTGATGCTGCTTCTCACTGCCTCCTGGAACCCCTTCAAATGCCCCAGACAATTTGGCCCTCTCTGCTTTCCTGCGCACTCTATCCTAAAAAGCACCTTTTTTCACTTTCGGCGCTGTTTGGAACAAAAAAGACAAACGTCCAGCTTTTGCTGCCACAGCAAAGGTGCCAGCGGGGAAAAGTGATGCTGCTTCTCACTGCCTCCTGGAACCCCTTCAAATGCCCCAGACAATTTGGCCCTCTCTGCTTTCCTGCGCACTCTATCCTCAAAAGCACCTTTTTTCACTTTCGGCGCTGTTTGGAGCAAAAAAGACAAACGTCCAGCTTTTGCTGCCACAGCAAAAGTTCCAGCGGGGAAAAGTGATGCTGGTCCTCACTGCCTCCTGGAACCCCTTCAAATGCCCCAGACAATTTGGCCCTCTCTGCTTTCCTGCGCACGCTATCCTCAAATGCACCTTTTTTCACTTTCGGCGCTGTTTGGAGCAAAAAAGACAAACGTCCAGCTTTTGCTGCCACAGCAAAGGTGCCAGCGGGGAAAAGTGATGCTGGTCCTCACTGCCTCCTGGAACCCCTTCAAATGCCCCAGACAATTTGGCCCTCTCTGCTTTCCTGCGCACTCTATCCTCAAAAGCACCTTTTTTCACTTTCGGCGCTGTTTGGAGCAAAAAAGACAAACGTCCAGCTTTTGCTGCCACAGCAAAGGTGCCAGCGGGGAAAAGTGATGCTGCTTCTCACTGCCTCCTGGAACCCCTTCAAATGCCCCAGACAATTTGGCCCTCTCTGCTTTCCTGCGCACTCTATCCTCAAAAGCACCTTTTTTCACTTTTGGCGCTGTTTGGAGCAAAAAAGACAAACGTCCAGCTTTTGCTGCCACAGCAAAGGTGCCAGCGGGGAAAAGTGATGCTGGTCCTCACTGCCTCCTGGAACCCCTTCAAATGCCCCAGACAATTTGGCCCTCTCTGCTTTCCTGAAAAGTCTATCCTCAAAAGCACCTTTTTTCACTTTCGGCGCTGTTTGGAGCAAAAAAGACAAACGTCCAGCTTTTGCTGCGACAGCAAAGGTGCCAGCGGGGAAAAGTGATGCTGGTCCTCACTGCCTCCTGGAACCCCTTCAAATGCCCCAGACAATTTGGCCCTCTCTGCTTTCCTGAAAATTCAATCCTCAAAAGCACCTTTTTTCACTTTCGGCGCTGTTTGGAGCAAAAAAGACAAACGTCCAGCTTTTGCTGCCACAGCAAAGGTGCCAGCGGGGAAAAGTGATGCTGCTTCTCACTGCCTCCTGGAACCCCTTCAAATGCCCCAGACAATTTGGCCCTCTCTGCTTTCCTGCGCACGCTATCCTCAAAAGCACCTTTTTTCACTTTCGGCGCTGTTTGGAGCAAAAAAGACAAACGTCCAGCTTTTGCTGCCACAGCAAAGGTGCCAGCGGGGAAAAGTGATGCTGGTCCTCACTGCCTCCTGGAACCCCTTCAAATGCCCCAGACAATTTGGCCCTCTCTGCTTTCCTGCGCACGCTATCCTCAAAAGCACCTTTTTTCACTTTCGGCGCTGTTTGGAGCAAAAAAAGACAAACGTCCAGCTTTTGCTGCCACAGCAAAGGTGCCAGCGGGGAAAAGTGATGCTGCTTCTCACTGCCTCCTGGAACCCCTTCAAATGCCCCAGACAATTTGGCCCTCTCTGCTTTCCTGCAAAGTCTATCCTCAAAAGCACCTTTTTTCACTTTCGGCGCTGTTTGGAGCAAAATAGACAAACGTCCAGCTTTTGCTGCCACAGCAAAGGTGCCAGCAGGGAAAAGTGATGCTGGTCCTCACTGCCTCCTGGAACCCCTTCAAATGCCCCAGACAATTTGGCCCTCTCTGCTTTCCTGCGCACTCTATCCTAAAAAGCACCTTTTTTCACTTTCGGCGCTGTTTGGAACAAAAAAGACAAACGTCCAGCTTTTGCTGCCACAGCAAAGGTGCCAGCGGGGAAAAGTGATGCTGCTTCTCACTGCCTCCTGGAACCCCTTCAAATGCCCCAGACAATTTGGCCCTCTCTGCTTTCCTGCGCACTCTATCCTCAAAAGCACCTTTTTTCACTTTCGGCGCTGTTTGGAGCAAAAAAGACAAACGTCCAGCTTTTGCTGCCACAGCAAAGGTGCCAGCGGGGAAAAGTGATGCTGGTCCTCACTGCCTCCTGGAACCCCTTCAAATGCCCCAGACAATTTGGCCCTCTCTGCTTTCCTGCGCACTCTATCCTCAAAAGCACCTTTTTTCACTTTCGGCGCTGTTTGGAGCAAAAAAGACAAACGTCCAGCTTTTGCTGCCACAGCAAAGGTGCCAGCGGGGAAAAGTGATGCTGGTCCTCACTGCCTCCTGGAACCCCTTCAAATGCCCCAGACAATTTGGCCCTCTCTGCTTTCCTGCGCACTCTATCCTCAAAAGCACCTTTTTTCACTTTCGGCGCTGTTTGGAGCAAAAAAGACAAACGTCCAGCTTTTGCTGCCACAGCAAAAGTGCCAGCGGGGAAAAGTGATGCTGGTCCTCACTGCCTCCTGGAACCCCTTCAAATGCCCCAGACAATTTGGCCCTCTCTGCTTTCCTGCGCACGCTATCCTCAAATGCACCTTTTTTCACTTTCGGCGCTGTTTGGAGCAAAAAAGACAAACGTCCAGCTTTTGCTGCCACAGCAAAGGTGCCAGCGGGGAAAAGTGATGCTGCTTCTCACTGCCTCCTGGAACCCCTTCAAATGCCCCAGACAATTTGGCCCTCTCTGCTTTCCTGCGCACGCTATCCTCAAAAGCACCTTTTTTCACTTTCGGCGCTGTTTGGAGCAAAAAAGACAAACGTCCAGCTTTTGCTGCCACAGCAAAGGTGCCAGCGGGGAAAAGTGATGCTGGTCCTCACTGCCTCCTGGAACGCCTTCAAATGCCCCACACAATTTGGCCCTCTCTGCTTTCCTGTGCACGCTATCCTCAAAAGCACCTTTTTTCACTTTCGGCGCTGTTTGGAGCAAAATAGACAAACGTCCAGCTTTTGCTGCCACAGCAAAGGTGCCAGCGGGGAAAAGTGATGCTGCTTCTCACTGCCTCCTGGAACCCCTTCAAATGCCCCACACAATTTGGCCCTCTCTGCTTTCCTGCGCACTCTATCCTAAAAAGCACCTTTTTTCACTTTCGGCGCTGTTTGAAGCAATAAAGACAAACGTCCATCTTTTGCTGCCACAGCAAAGGTGCCAGCGGGGAAAAGTGATGCTGGTCCTCACTGCCTCCTGGAACCCCTTCAAATGCCCCAGACAATTTGGCCCTCTCTGCTTTCCTGCGCACGCAATCCTCAAATGCACCTTTTTTCACTTTCGGCGCTGTTTGGAGCAAAAAAGACAAACGTCCATCTTTTGCTGCCACAGCAAAGGTGCCAGCGGGGAAAAGTGATGCTGGTCCTCACTGCCTCCTGGAACCCCTTCAAATGCCCCAGACAATTTGGCCCTCTCTGCTTTCCTGAAAAGTCTATCCTCAAAAGCACCTTTTTTCACTTTCGGCGCTGTTTGGAGCAAAAAAAGACAAACGTCCAGCTTTTGCTGCCACAGCAAAAGTGCCAGCGGGGAAAAGTGATGCTGCTTCTCACTGCCTCCTGGAACCCCTTCAAATGCCCCAGACAATTTGGCCCTCTCTGCTTTCCTGCACACTCTATCCTCGAAAGAAACTTTTTCCACTTTTGGCGCTGTTTGGAGCAAAAAAGACAAACTTCCAGCTTTTGCTGCCACAGCAAAGGTGCCAGCGGGGAAAAGTGATGCTGGTCCTCACTGCCTCCTGGAACCCCTTCAAATGCCCCAGACAATTTGGCCCTCTCTGCTTTCCTGCGCACTCTATCCTCAAAAGCACCTTTTTTCACTTTCGGCGCTGTTTGGAGCAAAAAAGACAAACGTCCAGCTTTTGCTGCCACAGCAAAAGTGCCAGAGGGGAAAAGTGATGCTGGTCCTCACTGCCTCCTGGAACACCTTCAAATGCCCCAGACAATTTGGCCCTCTCTGCTTTCCTGCTCACTCTATCCTCAAAAGCACCTTTTTTCACTTTCGGCGCTGTTTGGAGCAAAAAAGACAAACGTCCAGCTTTTGCTGCCACAGCAAAGGTGCCAGCGGGGAAAAGTGATGCTGCTTCTCACTGCCTCCTGGAACCCCTTCAAATGCCCCAGACAATTTGGCCCTCTCTGCTTTCCTGCGCACGCTATCCTCAAAAGCACCTTTTTTCAATTTCGGCGCTGTTTGGAGCAAAAAAGACAAACATCCAGCTTTTGCTGCCACAGCAAAAGTGCCAGCGGGGAAAAGTGATGCTGGTCCTCACTGCCTCCTGGAACCCCTTCAAATGCCCCAGACAATTTGGCCCTCTCTGCTTTCCTGCGCACTCTATCCTAAAAAGCACCTTTTTTCACTTTCGGCGCTGTTTGGAACAAAAAAGACAAACGTCCAGCTTTTGCTGCCACAGCAAAGGTGCCAGCGGGGAAAAGTGATGCTGCTTCTCACTGCCTCCTGGAACCCCTTCAAATGCCCCAGACAATTTGGCCCTCTCTGCTTTCCTGCGCACTCTATCCTCAAAAGCACCTTTTTTCACTTTCGGCGCTGTTTGGAGCAAAAAAGACAAACGTCCAGCTTTTGCTGCCACAGCAAAAGTGCCAGCGGGGAAAAGTGATGCTGGTCCTCACTGCCTCCTGGAACCCCTTCAAATGCCCCAGACAATTTGGCCCTCTCTGCTTTCCTGCGCACGCTATCCTCAAATGCACCTTTTTTCACTTTCGGCGCTGTTTGGAGCAAAAAAGACAAACGTCCAGCTTTTGCTGCCACAGCAAAGGTGCCAGCGGGGAAAAGTGATGCTGGTCCTCACTGCCTCCTGGAACCCCTTCAAATGCCCCAGACAATTTGGCCCTCTCTGCTTTCCTGCGCACTCTATCCTCAAAAGCACCTTTTTTCACTTTCGGCGCTGTTTGGAGCAAAAAAGACAAACGTCCAGCTTTTGCTGCCACAGCAAAGGTGCCAGCGGGGAAAAGTGATGCTGGTCCTCACTGCCTCCTGGAACCCCTTCAAATGCCCCAGACAATTTGGCCCTCTCTGCTTTCCTGCGCACTCTATCCTCAAAAGCACCTTTTTTCACTTTCGGCGCTGTTTGGAGCAAAAAAGACAAACGTCCAGCTTTTGCTGCCACAGCAAAAGTGCCAGCGGGGAAAAGTGATGCTGGTCCTCACTGCCTCCTGGAACCCCTTCAAATGCCCCAGACAATTTGGCCCTCTCTGCTTTCCTGCGCACGCTATCCTCAAATGCACCTTTTTTCACTTTCGGCGCTGTTTGGAGCAAAAAAGACAAACGTCCAGCTTTTGCTGCCACAGCAAAGGTGCCAGCGGGGAAAAGTGATGCTGCTTCTCACTGCCTCCTGGAACCCCTTCAAATGCCCCAGACAATTTGGCCCTCTCTGCTTTCCTGCGCACGCTATCCTCAAAAGCACCTTTTTTCACTTTCGGCGCTGTTTGGAGCAAAAAAGACAAACGTCCAGCTTTTGCTGCCACAGCAAAGGTGCCAGCGGGGAAAAGTGATGCTGGTCCTCACTGCCTCCTGGAACGCCTTCAAATGCCCCACACAATTTGGCCCTCTCTGCTTTCCTGTGCACGCTATCCTCAAAAGCACCTTTTTTCACTTTCGGCGCTGTTTGGAGCAAAATAGACAAACGTCCAGCTTTTGCTGCCACAGCAAAGGTGCCAGCGGGGAAAAGTGATGCTGCTTCTCACTGCCTCCTGGAACCCCTTCAAATGCCCCACACAATTTGGCCCTCTCTGCTTTCCTGCGCACTCTATCCTAAAAAGCACCTTTTTTCACTTTCGGCGCTGTTTGAAGCAATAAAGACAAACGTCCATCTTTTGCTGCCACAGCAAAGGTGCCAGCGGGGAAAAGTGATGCTGGTCCTCACTGCCTCCTGGAACCCCTTCAAATGCCCCAGACAATTTGGCCCTCTCTGCTTTCCTGCGCACGCAATCCTCAAATGCACCTTTTTTCACTTTCGGCGCTGTTTGGAGCAAAAAAGACAAACGTCCATCTTTTGCTGCCACAGCAAAGGTGCCAGCGGGGAAAAGTGATGCTGGTCCTCACTGCCTCCTGGAACCCCTTCAAATGCCCCAGACAATTTGGCCCTCTCTGCTTTCCTGAAAAGTCTATCCTCAAAAGCACCTTTTTTCACTTTCGGCGCTGTTTGGAGCAAAAAAAGACAAACGTCCAGCTTTTGCTGCCACAGCAAAAGTGCCAGCGGGGAAAAGTGATGCTGCTTCTCACTGCCTCCTGGAACCCCTTCAAATGCCCCAGACAATTTGGCCCTCTCTGCTTTCCTGCACACTCTATCCTCGAAAGAAACTTTTTCCACTTTTGGCGCTGTTTGGAGCAAAAAAGACAAACTTCCAGCTTTTGCTGCCACAGCAAAGGTGCCAGCGGGGAAAAGTGATGCTGGTCCTCACTGCCTCCTGGAACCCCTTCAAATGCCCCAGACAATTTGGCCCTCTCTGCTTTCCTGCGCACTCTATCCTCAAAAGCACCTTTTTTCACTTTCGGCGCTGTTTGGAGCAAAAAAGACAAACGTCCAGCTTTTGCTGCCACAGCAAAAGTGCCAGAGGGGAAAAGTGATGCTGGTCCTCACTGCCTCCTGGAACACCTTCAAATGCCCCAGACAATTTGGCCCTCTCTGCTTTCCTGCTCACTCTATCCTCAAAAGCACCTTTTTTCACTTTCGGCGCTGTTTGGAGCAAAAAAGACAAACGTCCAGCTTTTGCTGCCACAGCAAAGGTGCCAGCGGGGAAAAGTGATGCTGCTTCTCACTGCCTCCTGGAACCCCTTCAAATGCCCCAGACAATTTGGCCCTCTCTGCTTTCCTGCGCACGCTATCCTCAAAAGCACCTTTTTTCACTTTCGGCGCTGTTTGGAGCAAAAAAGACAAACGTCCAGCTTTTGCTGCCACAGCAAAAGTGCCAGCGGGGAAAAGTGATGCTGGTCCTCACTGCCTCCTGGAACCCCTTCAAATGCCCCAGACAATTTGGCCCTCTCTGCTTTCCTGCGCACTCTATCCTCAAAAGCACCTTTTTTCACTTTCGGCGCTGTTTGGAGCAAAAAAGACAAACGTCCAGCTTTTGCTGCCACAGCAAAGGTGCCAGCGGGGAAAAGTGATGCTGGTCCTCACTGCCTCCTGGAACCCCTTCAAATGCCCCACACAATTTGGCCCTCTCTGCTTTCCTGAAAAGTCTATCCTCAAAAGCACCTTTTTTCACTTTCGGCGCCCTCCGGAGGAATAAAGACAAACGTCCAGCTTTTGCTGCCACAGCAAAGGTGCCAGCGGGGAAAAGTGATGCTGCTTCTCACTGCCTCCTGGAACCCCTTCAAATGCCCCAGACAATTTGGCCCTCTCTGCTTTCCTGCGCACGCTATCCTCAAAAGCACCTTTTTTCACTTTCGGCGCTGTTTGGAGCAAAAAAGACAAACGTCCAGCTTTTGCTGCCACAGCAAAGGTGCCAGCGGGGAAAAGTGATGCTGGTCCTCACTGCCTCCTGGAACCCCTTCAAATGCCCCAGACAATTTGGCCCTCTCTGCTTTCCTGCGCACTCTATCCTCAAAAGCACCTTTTTTCACTTTCGGCGCTGTTTGGAGCAAAAAAGACAAACGTCCAGCTTTTGCTGCCACAGCAAAAGTTCCAGCGGGGAAAAGTGATGCTGGTCCTCACTGCCTCCTGGAACCCCTTCAAATGCCCCAGACAATTTGGCCCTCTCTGCTTTCCTGCGCACGCAATCCTCAAATGCACCTTTTTTCACTTTCGGCGCTGTTTGGAGCAAAAAAGACAAACGTCCATCTTTTGCTGCCACAGCAAAGGTGCCAGCGGGGAAAAGTGATGCTGGTCCTCACTGCCTCCTGGAACCCCTTCAAATGCCCCAGACAATTTGGCCCTCTCTGCTTTCCTGAAAAGTCTATCCTCAAAAGCACCTTTTTTCACTTTCGGCGCTGTTTGGAGCAAAAAAAGATAAACGTCCAGCTTTTGCTGCCACAGCAAAAGTGCCAGCGGGGAAAAGTGATGCTGCTTCTCTGCCTCCTGGAAACCCTTCAAATGCCCCAGACAATTTGGCCCTCTCTGCTTTCCTGAAAAGTCTATCCTCAAAAGCACCTTTTTTCACTTTCGGCGCTGTTTGGAGCAAAAAAGACAAACGTCCAGCTTTTGCTGCCACAGCAAAAGTGCCAGAGGGGAAAAGTGATGCTGGTCCTCACTGCCTCCTGGAACCCCTTCAAATGCCCCACACAATTTGGCCCTCTCTGCTTTCCTGCTCACTCTATCCTCAAAAGCACCTTTTTTCACTTTCGGCGCTGTTTTGAGCAAAAAAGACAAACGTCCAGCTTTTGCTGCCACAGCAAAGGTGCCAGCGGGGAAAAGTGATGCTGGTCCTCACTGCCTCCTGGAACCCCTTCAAATGCCCCACACAATTTGGCCCTCTCTGCTTTCCTGAAAAGTCTATCCTCAAAAGCACCTTTTTTCACTTTCGGCGCCCTCCGGAGGAATAAAGACAAACGTCCAGCATTTGCTGCCACAGCAAAGGTGCCAGCGGGGAAAAGTGATGCTGCTTCTCACTGCCTCCTGGAACCCCTTCAAATGCCCCAGACAATTTGGCCCTCTCTGCTTTCCTGCGCACTCTATCCTCAAAAGCACCTTTTTTCACTTTCGGCGCTGTTTGGAGAAAAAAAGACAAACGTCCAGCTTTTGCTGCCACAGCAAAAGTGCCAGCGTGGAAAAGTGATGCTGGTCCTCACTGCCTCCTGGAACCCCTTCAAATGCCCCAGACAATTTGGCCCTCTCTGCTTTCCTGCTCACTCTATCCTCAAAAGCACCTTTTTTCACTTTCGGCGCTGTTTGGAGCAAAAAAGACAAACGTCCAGCTTTTGCTGCCACAGCAAAGGTGCCAGCGGGGAAAAGTGATGCTGGTCCTCACTGCCTCCTGGAACCCCTTCAAATGCCCCAGACAATTTGGCCCTCTCTGCTTTCCTGAAAAGTCTATCCTCAAAAGCACCTTTTTTCACTTTCGGCGCTGTTTGGAGCAAAAAAGACAAACGTCCAGCTTTTGCTGCCACAGCAAAGGTGCCAGCGGGGAAAAGTGATGCTGGTCCTCACTGCCTCCTGGAACCCCTTCAAATGCCCCACACAATTTGGCCCTCTCTGCTTTCCTGAAAAGTCTATCCTCAAAAGCACCTTTTTTCACTTTCGGCGCCCTCCGGAGGAATAAAGACAAACGTCCAGCTTTTGCTGCCACAGCAAAGGTGCCAGCGGGGAAAAGTGATGCTGCTTCTCACTGCCTCCTGGAACCCCTTCAAATGCCCCACACAATTTGGCCCTCTCTGCTTTCCTGCGCACTCTATCCTCAAAAGCACCTTTTTTCACTTTCGGCGCTGTTTGGAGCAAAAAAGACAAACGTCCAGCTTTTGCTGCCACAGCAAAAGTGCCAGCGGGGAAAAGTGATGCTGGTCCTCACTGCCTCCTGGAACCCCTTCAAATGCCCCAGACAATTTGGCCCTCTCTGCTTTCCTGCTCACTCTATCCTCAAAAGCACCTTTTTTCACTTTCGGCGCTGTTTGGAGCAAAAAAGACAAACGTCCAGCTTTTGCTGCCACAGCAAAGGTGCCAGCGGGGAAAAGTGATGCTGGTCCTCACTGCCTCCTGGAACCCCTTCAAATGCCCCAGACAATTTGGCCCTCTCTGCTTTCCTGAAAAGTCTATCCTCAAAAGCACCTTTTTTCACTTTCGGCGCTGTTTGGAGCAAAAAAGACAAACGTCCAGCTTTTGCTGCCACAGCAAAGGTGCCAGCGGGGAAAAGTGATGCTGCTTCTCACTGCCTCCTGGAACCCCTTCAAATGCCCCAGACAATTTGGCCCTCTCTGCTTTCCTGCGCACTCTATCCTCAAAAGCACCTTTTTTCACTTTCGGCGCTGTTTGGAGCAAAAAAGACAAACGTCCAGCTTTTGCTGCCACAGCAAAAGTGCCAGCGGGGAAAAGTGATGCTGGTCCTCACTGCCTCCTGGAACCCCTTCAAATGCCCCAGACAATTTGGCCCTCTCTGCTTTCCTGCGCACGCTATCCTCAAAAGCACCTTTTTTCACTTTCGGCGCTGTTTGGAGCAAAAAAGACAAACGTCCAGCTTTTGCTGCCACAGCAAAGGTGCCAGCGGGGAAAAGTGATGCTGGTCCTCACTGCCTCCTGGAACCCCTTCAAATGCCCCAGACAATTTGGCCCTCTCTGCTTTCCTGAAAAGTCTATCCTCAAAAGCACCTTTTTTCACTTTCGGCGCTGTTTGGAGCAAAATAGACAAACGTCCAGCTTTTGCTGCCACAGCAAAGGTGCCAGCGGGGAAAAGTGATGCTGGTCCTCACTGCCTCCTGGAACCCCTTCAAATGCCCCAGACAATTTGGCCCTCTCTGCTTTCCTGCGCACGCTATCCTCAAATGCACCTTTTTTCACTTTCGGCGCTGTTTGGAGCAAAAAAGACAAACGTCCAGCTTTTGCTGCTACAGCAAAGGTGCCAGCGGGGAAAAGTGATGCTGCTTCTCACTGCCTCCTGGAACCCCTTCAAATGCCCCAGACAATTTGGCCCTCTCTGCTTTCCTGCGCACTCTATCCTCAAAAGCACCTTTTTTCACTTTCGGCGCTGTTTGGAGCAAAAAAGACAAACGTCCAGCTTTTGCTGCCACAGCAAAGGTGCCAGCGGGGAAAAGTGATGCTGGTCCTCACTGCCTCCTGGAACCCCTTCAAATGCCCCAGACAATTTGGCCCTCTCTGCTTTCCTGAAAAGTCTATCCTCAAAAGCACATTTTTTCACTTTCGGCGCCCTCCGGAGAAATAAATACAAACGTCCAGCTTTTGCTGCCACAGCAAAGGTGCCAGCGGGGAAAAGTGATGCTGGTCCTCACTGCCTCCTGGAACCCCTTCAAATGCCCCAGACAATTTGGCCCTCTCTGCTTTCCTGCGCACTCTATCCTCAAAAGCACCTTTTTTCACTTTCAGCGCTGTTTGGAGCAAAAAAGACAAACGTCCAGCTTTTGCTGCCACAGCAAAAGTGCCAGAGGGGAAAAGTGATGCTGGTCCTCACTGCCTCCTGGAACACCTTCAAATGCCCCAGACAATTTGGCCCTCTCTGCTTTCCTGCGCACGCTATCCTCAAAAGCACCTTTTTTCACTTTCGGTGCTGTTTTGAGCAAAAAAGACAAACGTCCAGCTTTTGCTGCCACAGCAAAGGTGCCAGCGGGGAAAAGTGATGCTGCTTCTCACTGCCTCCTGGAACCCCTTCAAATGCCCCAGACAATTTGGCCCTCTCTGCTTTCCTGCGCACGCTATCCTCAAAAGCACCTTTTTTCACTTTCGGCGCTGTTTGGATCAAAAATACAAACGTCCAGCTTTTGCTGCCACAGCAAAGGTGCCAGCGGGGAAAAGTGATGCTGGTCCTCACTGCCTCCTGGAACCCCTTCAAATGACCCAGACAATTTGGCCCTCTCTGCTTTCCTGCGCACTCTATCCTCAAAAGCACCTTTTTTCACTTTCGGCGCTGTTTGGAGCAAAAAAGACAAACGTCCAGCTTTTGCTGCCACAGCAAAAGTGCCAGCGGGGAAAAGTGATGCTGCTTCTCACTGCCTCCTGGAACCCCTTCAAATGCCCCAGACAATTTGGCCCTCTCTGCTTTCCTGCGCACGCTATCCTCAAAAGCACCTTTTTTCACTTTCGGCGCTGTTTGGAGCAAAAAAGACAAACGTCCAGCTTTTGCTGCCACAGCAAAAGTGCCAGCGGGGAAAAGTGATGCTGCTTCTCACTGCCTCCTGGAACCCCTTCAAATGCCCCAGACAATTTGGCCCTCTCTGCTTTCCTGCGCAATCTATCCTCAAAAGCACCTTTTTTCACTTTCAGCGCTGTTTGGAGCAAAAAAGACAAACGTCCAGCTTTTGCTGCCACAGCAAAAGTGCCAGAGGGGAAAAGTGATGCTGGTCCTCACTGCCTCCTGGAACACCTTCAAATGCCCCAGACAATTTGGCCCTCTCTGCTTTCCTGCGCACGCTATCCTCAAAAGCACCTTTTTTCACTTTCGGTGCTGTTTTGAGCAAAAAAGACAAACGTCCAGCTTTTGCTGCCACAGCAAAGGTGCCAGCGGGGAAAAGTGATGCTGCTTCTCACTGCCTCCTGGAACCCCTTCAAATGCCCCAGACAATTTGGCCCTCTCTGCTTTCCTGCGCACGCTATCCTCAAAAGCACCTTTTTTCACTTTCGGCGCTGTTTGGAGCAAAAAAGACAAACGTCCAGCTTTTGCTGCCACAGCAAAGGTGCCAGCGGGGAAAAGTGATGCTGGTCCTCACTGCCTCCTGGAATCCCTTCAAATGCCCCAGACAATTTGGCCCTCTCTGCTTTCCTGCAAAGTCTATCCTCAAAAGCACCTTTTTTCACTTTCGGCGCTGTTTGGAGCAAAAAAGACAAACGTCCAGCTTTTGCTGCCACAGCAAAGGTGCCAGCGGGGAAAAGTGATGCTGGTCCTCACTGCCTCCTGGAACCCCTTCAAATGCCCCAGACAATTTGGCCCTCTCTGCTTTCCTGCGCACGCTATCCTCAAAAGCACCTTTTATCACTTTCGGCGCTGCTTGGAGCAAAAAAGACAAACGTCCAGCTTTTGCTGCCACAGCAAAGGTGCCAGCGGGGAAAAGTGATGCTGCTTCTCACTGCCTCCTGGAACCCCTTCAAATGCCCCAGACAATTTGGCCCTCTCTGCTTTCCTGCGCACTCTATCCTCAAAAGCACCTTTTTTCACTTTCGGTGCTGTTTGGATCAAAAAATACAAACGTCCAGCTTTTGCTGCCACAGCAAAAGTTCCAGCGGGGAAAAGTGATGCTGGTCCTCACTGCATCCTGGAACCCCTTCAAATGCCCCAGACAATTTGGCCCTCTCTGCTTTCCTGCGCACGCTATCCTCAAATGCACCTTTTTTCACTTTCGGCGCTGTTTGGAGCAAAAAAGACAAACGTCCAGCTTTTGCTGCCACAGCAAAGGTGCCAGCGGGGAAAAGTGATGCTGGTCCTCACTGCCTCCTGGAACCCCTTCAAATGCCCCAGACAATTTGGCCCTCTCTGCTTTCCTGCGCACGCTATCCTCAAAAGCACCTTTTTTCACTTTCCGCGCTGTTTGGAGCAAAAAAGACAAACGTCCAGCTTTTGCTGCCACAGCAAAAGTGCCAGCGGGGAAAAGTGATGCTGCTTCTCACTGCCTCCTGGAACCCCTTCAAATGCCCCAGACAATTTGGCCCTCTCTGCTTTCCTGCACACTCTATCCTCAAAAGCAACTTTTTTCACTTTTGGCGCTGTTTGGAGCAAAAAAGACAAACGTCCAGCTTTTGCTGCCACAGCAAAGGTGCCAGCGGGGAAAAGTGATGCTGGTCCTCACTGCCTCCTGGAACCCCTTCAAATGCCCCAGACAATTTGGCCCTCTCTGCTTTCCTGCGCACTCTATCCTCAAAAGCACCTTTTTTCACTTTCGGCGCTGTTTGGAGCAAAAAAGACAGACGTCCAGCTTTTGCTGCCACAGCAAAGGTGCCAGCGGGGAAAAGTGATGCTGGTCCTCACTGCCTCCTGGAACCCCTTCAAATGCCCCAGACAATTTGGCCCTCTCTGCTTTCCTGCGCACTCTATCCTGAAAAGCACCTTTTTTCACTTTCGGCGCTGTTTGGAGCAAAAAAGACAAACGTCCAGCTTTTGCTGCCACAGCAAAAGTGCCAGTGGGGAAAAGTGATGCTGCTTCTCACTGCCTCCTGGAACCCCTTCAAATGCCCCACACAATTTGGCCCTCTCTGCTTTCCTGCGCACTCTATCCTCAAAAGCACCTTTTTTCACTTTCGGCGCCCTCCGGAGCAAAAAAGACAAACGTCCAGCTTTTGCTGCCACAGCAAAGGTGCCAGCGGGGAAAAGTGATGCTGGTCCTCACTGCCTCCTGGAACCCCTTCAAATGCCCCAGACAATTTGGCCCTCTCTGCTTTCCTGAAAAGTCTATCCTCAAAAGCACCTTTTTTCACTTTCGGCGCTGTTTGGAACAAAAAAGACAAACGTCCAGCTTTTGCTGCCACAGCAAAGGTGCCAGCGGGGAAAAGTGATGCTGCTTCTCACTGCCTCCTGGAACCCCTTCAAATGCCCCAGACAATTTGGCCCTCTCTGCTTTCCTGCGCACTCTATCCTCAAAAGCACCTTTTTTCACTTTCGGCGCTGTTTGGAGCAAAAAAGACAAACGTCCAGCTTTTGCTGCCACAGCAAAAGTGCCAGCGGGGAAAAGTGATGCTGCTTCTCACTGCCTCCTGGAACCCCTTCAAATGCCCCAGACAATTTGGCCCTCTCTGCTTTCCTGCGCACGGTATCCTCAAATGCACCTTTTTTCACTTTCGGCGCCCTCCGGAGCAAAAAAGACAAACGTCCAGCTTTTGCTGCCACAGCAAAGGTGCCAGCGGGGAAAAGTGATGCTGCTTCTCACTGCCTCCTGGAACCCCTTCAAATGCCCCAGACAATTTGGCCCTCTCTGCTTTCCTGCGCACGCTATCCTCAAAAGCACCTTTTTTCACTTTCGGCGCTGTTTGGAGCAAAAAAGACAAACGTCCAGCTTTTGCTGCCACAGCAAAGGTGCCAGCGGGGAAAAGTGATGCTGCTTCTCACTGCCTCCTGGAACCCCTTCAAATGCCCCAGACAATTTGGCCCTCTCTGCTTTCCTGCGCACGCTATCCTCAAAAGCACCTTTTTTCACTTTCGGCGCTGTTTGGAGCAAAAAAGACAAACGTCCAGCTTTTGCTGCCACAGCAAAGGTGCCAGCGTGGAAAAGTGATGCTGGTCCTCACTGCCTCCTGGAACCCCTTCAAATGCCCCAGACAATTTGGCCCTCTCTGCTTTCCTGCGCACTCTATCCTCAAAAGCACCTTTTTTCACTTTCGGCGCTGTTTGGAGCAAAAAAGACAAACGTCCAGCTTTTGCTGCCACAGCAAAGGTGCCAGCGGGGAAAAGTGATGCTGCTTCTCACTGCCTCCTGGAACCCCTTCAAATGCCCCAGACAATTTGGCCCTCTCTGCTTTCCTGCGCACTCTATCCTCAAAAGCACCTTTTTTCACTTTCGGCGCTGTTTGGAGCAAAAAAGACAAACGTCCAGCTTTTGCTGCCACAGCAAAGGTGCCAGCGGGGAAAAGTGATGCTGGTCCTCACTGCCTCCTGGAACCCCTTCAAATGCCCCAGACAATTTGGCCCTCTCTGCTTTCCTGCGCACGCTATCCTCAAAAGCACCTTTTTTCACTTTCGGCGCTGTTTGGAGCAAAAAAGACAAACGTCCAGCTTTTGCTGCCACAGAAAAGTGCCAGCAGGGAAAAGTGATGCTGCTTCTCACTGCCTCCTGGAACCCCTTCAAATGCCCCAGACAATTTGGCCCTCTCTGCTTTCCTGCGCACGCTATCCTCAAAAGCACCTTTTTTCACTTTCGGCGCTGTTTGGAGCAAAAAAGACAAACGTCCAGCTTTTGCTGCCACAGCAAAGGTGCCAGCGGGGAAAAGTGATGCTGGTCCTCACTGCCTCCTGGAACCCCTTCAAATGCCCCAGACAATTTGGCCCTCTCTGCTTTCCTGAAAAGTCTATCCTCAAAAGCACCTTTTTTCACTTTCGGCGCTGTTTGGAGCAAAAAAGACAAAAGTCCAGCTTTTGCTGCCACAGCAAAGGTGCCAGCGGGGAAAAGTGATGCTGGTCCTCACTGCCTCCTGGAACCCCTTCAAATACCCCAGACAATTTGGCCCTCTCTGCTTTCCTGTGCACTCTATCCTCAAAAGCACCTTTTTTCACTTTCGGCGCCCTCCGGAGCAAAAAAGACAAACGTCCAGCTTTTGCTGCCACAGCAAAGGTGCCAGCGGGGAAAAGTGATGCTGGTCCTCACTGCCTCCTGGAACCCCTTCAAATGCCCCAGACAATTTGGCCCTCTCTGCTTTCCTGAAAAGTCTATCCTCAAAAGCACCTTTTTTCACTTTCGGCGCTGTTTGGAGCAAAAAAGACAAAAGTCCAGCTTTTGCTGCCACAGCAAAGGTGCCAGCGGGGAAAAGTGATGCTGGTCCTCACTGCCTCCTGGAACCCCTTCAAATGCCCCAGACAATTTGGCCCTCTCTGCTTTCCTGAAAAGTCTATCCTCAAAAGCACCTTTTTTCACTTTCGGCGCTGTTTGGAACAAAAAAGACAAACGTCCAGCTTTTGCTGCCACAGCAAAGGTGCCAGCGGGGAAAAGTGATGCTGCTTCTCACTGCCTCCTGGAACCCCTTCAAATGCCCCAGACAATTTGGCCCTCTCTGCTTTCCTGCGCACTCTATCCTCAAAAGCACCTTTTTTCACTTTCGGCGCTGTTTGGAGCAAAAAAGACAAACGTCCAGCTTTTGCTGCCACAGCAAAGGTGCCAGCGGGGAAAAGTGATGCTGCTTCTCACTGCCTCCTGGAACCCCTTCAAATGCCCCAGACAATTTGGCCCTCTCTGCTTTCCTGCTCACTCTATCCTCAAAAGCACCTTTTTTCACTTTCGGCGCTGTTTGGAGCAAAAAAGACAAACGTCCAGCTTTTGCTGCCACAGCAAAGGTGCCAGCGGGGAAAAGTGATGCTGGTCCTCACTGCCTCCTGGAACCCCTTCAAATGCCCCAGACAATTTGGCCCTCTCTGCTTTCCTGCGCACGCTATCCTCAAAAGCACCTTTTTTCACTTTCGGAGCTGTTTGGAGCAAAAAAGACAAACGTCCAGCTTTTGCTGCCACAGCAAAGGTGCCAGCGGGGAAAAGTGATGCTGGTCCTCACTGCCTCCTGGAACCCCTTCAAATGCCCCAGACAATTTGGCCCTCTCTGCTTTCCTGCGCACTCTATCCTCAAAAGCACCTTTTTTCACTTTCGGCGCTGTTTGGAGCAAAAAAGACAAACGTCCAGCTTTTGCTGCCACAGCAAAGGTGCCAGCGGGGAAAAGTGATGCTGCTTCTCACTGCCTCCTGGAACCCCTTCAAATGCCCCAGACAATTTGGCCCTCTCTGCTTTCCTGCGCACTCTATCCTCAAAAGCACCTTTTTTCACTTTCGGCGCTGTTTGGAGCAAAAAAGACAAACGTCCAGCTTTTGCTGCCACAGCAAAGGTGCCAGCGGGGAAAAGTGATGCTGGTCCTCACTGCCTCCTGGAACCCCTTCAAATGCCCCAGACAATTTGGCCCTCTCTGCTTTCCTGCGCACGCTATCCTCAAAAGCACCTTTTTTCACTTTCGGCGCTGTTTGGAGCAAAAAAGACAAACGTCCAGCTTTTGCTGCCACAGAAAAGTGCCAGCAGGGAAAAGTGATGCTGCTTCTCACTGCCTCCTGGAACCCCTTCAAATGCCCCAGACAATTTGGCCCTCTCTGCTTTCCTGCGCACGCTATCCTCAAAAGCACCTTTTTTCACTTTCGGCGCTGTTTGGAGCAAAAAAGACAAACGTCCAGCTTTTGCTGCCACAGCAAAGGTGCCAGCGGGGAAAAGTGATGCTGGTCCTCACTGCCTCCTGGAACCCCTTCAAATGCCCCAGACAATTTGGCCCTCTCTGCTTTCCTGAAAAGTCTATCCTCAAAAGCACCTTTTTTCACTTTCGGCGCTGTTTGGAGCAAAAAAGACAAAAGTCCAGCTTTTGCTGCCACAGCAAAGGTGCCAGCGGGGAAAAGTGATGCTGGTCCTCACTGCCTCCTGGAACCCCTTCAAATACCCCAGACAATTTGGCCCTCTCTGCTTTCCTGTGCACTCTATCCTCAAAAGCACCTTTTTTCACTTTCGGCGCCCTCCGGAGCAAAAAAGACAAACGTCCAGCTTTTGCTGCCACAGCAAAGGTGCCAGCGGGGAAAAGTGATGCTGGTCCTCACTGCCTCCTGGAACCCCTTCAAATGCCCCAGACAATTTGGCCCTCTCTGCTTTCCTGAAAAGTCTATCCTCAAAAGCACCTTTTTTCACTTTCGGCGCTGTTTGGAGCAAAAAAGACAAAAGTCCAGCTTTTGCTGCCACAGCAAAGGTGCCAGCGGGGAAAAGTGATGCTGGTCCTCACTGCCTCCTGGAACCCCTTCAAATGCCCCAGACAATTTGGCCCTCTCTGCTTTCCTGAAAAGTCTATCCTCAAAAGCACCTTTTTTCACTTTCGGCGCTGTTTGGAACAAAAAAGACAAACGTCCAGCTTTTGCTGCCACAGCAAAGGTGCCAGCGGGGAAAAGTGATGCTGCTTCTCACTGCCTCCTGGAACCCCTTCAAATGCCCCAGACAATTTGGCCCTCTCTGCTTTCCTGCGCACTCTATCCTCAAAAGCACCTTTTTTCACTTTCGGCGCTGTTTGGAGCAAAAAAGACAAACGTCCAGCTTTTGCTGCCACAGCAAAGGTGCCAGCGGGGAAAAGTGATGCTGCTTCTCACTGCCTCCTGGAACCCCTTCAAATGCCCCAGACAATTTGGCCCTCTCTGCTTTCCTGCTCACTCTATCCTCAAAAGCACCTTTTTTCACTTTCGGCGCTGTTTGGAGCAAAAAAGACAAACGTCCAGCTTTTGCTGCCACAGCAAAAGTGCCAGCGGAGAAAAGTGATGCTGCTTCTCACTGCCTCCTGGAACCCCTTCAAATGCCCCAGACAATTTGGCCCTCTCTGCTTTCCTGCGCACGCTATCCTCAAATGCACCTTTTTTCACTTTCGGCGCTGTTTGGAGCAAAAAAGACAAACGTCCAGCTTTTGCTGCCACAGCAAAGGTGCCAGCGGGGAAAAGTGATGCTGCTTCTCACTGCCTCCTGGAACCCCTTCAAATGTCCCAGACAATTTGGCCCTCTCTGCTTTCCTGAAAAGTCTATCTTCAAAAGCACCTTTTTTCACTTTCGGCGCTGTTTGGAGCAAAAAAGACAAACGTCCAGCTTTTGCTGCCACAGCAAAGGTGCCAGCGGGGAAAAGTGATGCTGGTCCTCACTGCCTCCTGGAACCCCTTCAAATACCCCAGACAATTTGGCCCTCTCTGCTTTCCTGTGCACTCTATCCTCAAAAGCACCTTTTTTCACTTTCGGCGCCCTCCGGAGCAAAAAAAGACAAACGTCCAGCTTTTGCTGCCACAGCAAAGGTGCCAGCGGGGAAAAGTGATGCTGGTCCTCACTGCCTCCTGGAACCCCTTCAAATGCCCCAGACAATTTGGCCCTCTCTGCTTTCCTGCGCACTCTATCCTCAAAAGCACCTTTTTTCACTTTCGGCGCTGTTTGGAGCAAAAAAGACAAACGTCCAGCTTTTGCTGCCACAGCAAAGGTGCCAGCGGGGAAAAGTGATGCTGGTCCTCACTGCCTCCTGGAACCCCTTCAAATGCCCCAGACAATTTGGCCCTCTCTGCTTTCCTGCGCACGCTATCCTCAAAAGCACCTTTTTTCACTTTCCGCGCTGTTTGGAGCAAAAAAGACAAACGTCCAGCTTTTGCTGCCACAGCAAAAGTGCCAGCGGGGAAAAGTGATGCTGCTTCTCACTGCCTCCTGGAACCCCTTCAAATGCCCCAGACAATTTGGCCCTCTCTGCTTTCCTGCACACTCTATCCTCAAAAGCAACTTTTTTCACTTTTGGCGCTGTTTGGAGCAAAAAAGACAAACGTCCAGCTTTTGCTGCCACAGCAAAGGTGCCAGCGGGGAAAAGTGATGCTGGTCCTCACTGCCTCCTGGAACCCCTTCAAATGCCCCAGACAATTTGGCCCTCTCTGCTTTCCTGCGCACTCTATCCTCAAAAGCACCTTTTTTCACTTTCGGCGCTGTTTGGAGCAAAAAAGACAGACGTCCAGCTTTTGCTGCCACAGCAAAGGTGCCAGCGGGGAAAAGTGATGCTGGTCCTCACTGCCTCCTGGAACCCCTTCAAATGCCCCAGACAATTTGGCCCTCTCTGCTTTCCTGCGCACTCTATCCTCAAAAGCACCTTTTTTCACTTTCGGCGCTGTTTGGAGCAAAAAAGACAAACGTCCAGCTTTTGCTGCCACAGCAAAAGTGCCAGTGGGGAAAAGTGATGCTGCTTCTCACTGCCTCCTGGAACCCCTTCAAATGCCCCACACAATTTGGCCCTCTCTGCTTTCCTGCGCACTCTATCCTCAAAAGCACCTTTTTTCACTTTCGGCGCCCTCCGGAGCAAAAAAGACAAACGTCCAGCTTTTGCTGCCACAGCAAAGGTGCCAGCGGGAAAAGTGATGCTGCTTCTCACTGCCTCCTGGAACCCCTTCAAATGCCCCAGACAATTTGGCCCTCTCTGCTTTCCTGCGCACTCTATCCTCAAAAGCACCTTTTTTCAATTTCGGCGCTGTTTGGAGCAAAAAAGACAAACGTCCAGCTTTTGCTGCCACAGCAAAGGTGCCAGCGGGGAAAAGTGATGCTGGTCCTCACTGCCTCCTGGAACCCCTTCAAATGCCCCAGACAATTTGGCCCTCTCTGCTTTCCTGAAAAGTCTATCCTCAAAAGCACCTTTTTTCACTTTCGGCGCTGTTTGGAACAAAAAAGACAAACGTCCAGCTTTTGCTGCCACAGCAAAGGTGCCAGCGGGGAAAAGTGATGCTGCTTCTCACTGCCTCCTGGAACCCCTTCAAATGCCCCAGACAATTTGGCCCTCTCTGCTTTCCTGCGCACTCTATCCTCAAAAGCACCTTTTTTCACTTTCGGCGCTGTTTGGAGCAAAAAAGACAAACGTCCAGCTTTTGCTGCCACAGCAAAAGTGCCAGCGGGGAAAAGTGATGCTGCTTCTCACTGCCTCCTGGAACCCCTTCAAATGCCCCAGACAATTTGGCCCTCTCTGCTTTCCTGCGCACGGTATCCTCAAATGCACCTTTTTTCACTTTCGGCGCCCTCCGGAGCAAAAAAGACAAACGTCCAGCTTTTGCTGCCACAGCAAAGGTGCCAGCGGGGAAAAGTGATGCTGCTTCTCACTGCCTCCTGGAACCCCTTCAAATGCCCCAGACAATTTGGCCCTCTCTGCTTTCCTGCGCACGCTATCCTCAAAAGCACCTTTTTTCACTTTCGGCGCTGTTTGGAGCAAAAAAGACAAACGTCCAGCTTTTGCTGCCACAGCAAAGGTGCCAGCGGGGAAAAGTGATGCTGCTTCTCACTGCCTCCTGGAACCCCTTCAAATGCCCCAGACAATTTGGCCCTCTCTGCTTTCCTGCGCACGCTATCCTCAAAAGCACCTTTTTTCACTTTCGGCGCTGTTTGGAGCAAAAAAGACAAACGTCCAGCTTTTGCTGCCACAGCAAAGGTGCCAGCGTGGAAAAGTGATGCTGGTCCTCACTGCCTCCTGGAACCCCTTCAAATGCCCCAGACAATTTGGCCCTCTCTGCTTTCCTGCGCACTCTATCCTCAAAAGCACCTTTTTTCACTTTCGGCGCTGTTTGGAGCAAAAAAGACAAACGTCCAGCTTTTGCTGCCACAGCAAAGGTGCCAGCGGGGAAAAGTGATGCTGCTTCTCACTGCCTCCTGGAACCCCTTCAAATGCCCCAGACAATTTGGCCCTCTCTGCTTTCCTGCGCACTCTATCCTCAAAAGCACCTTTTTTCACTTTCGGCGCTGTTTGGAGCAAAAAAGACAAACGTCCAGCTTTTGCTGCCACAGCAAAGGTGCCAGCGGGGAAAAGTGATGCTGGTCCTCACTGCCTCCTGGAACCCCTTCAAATGCCCCAGACAATTTGGCCCTCTCTGCTTTCCTGCGCACGCTATCCTCAAAAGCACCTTTTTTCACTTTCGGCGCTGTTTGGAGCAAAAAAGACAAACGTCCAGCTTTTGCTGCCACAGAAAAGTGCCAGCAGGGAAAAGTGATGCTGCTTCTCACTGCCTCCTGGAACCCCTTCAAATGCCCCAGACAATTTGGCCCTCTCTGCTTTCCTGCGCACGCTATCCTCAAAAGCACCTTTTTTCACTTTCGGCGCTGTTTGGAGCAAAAAAGACAAACGTCCAGCTTTTGCTGCCACAGCAAAGGTGCCAGCGGGGAAAAGTGATGCTGGTCCTCACTGCCTCCTGGAACCCCTTCAAATGCCCCAGACAATTTGGCCCTCTCTGCTTTCCTGAAAAGTCTATCCTCAAAAGCACCTTTTTTCACTTTCGGCGCTGTTTGGAGCAAAAAAGACAAAAGTCCAGCTTTTGCTGCCACAGCAAAGGTGCCAGCGGGGAAAAGTGATGCTGGTCCTCACTGCCTCCTGGAACCCCTTCAAATACCCCAGACAATTTGGCCCTCTCTGCTTTCCTGTGCACTCTATCCTCAAAAGCACCTTTTTTCACTTTCGGCGCCCTCCGGAGCAAAAAAGACAAACGTCCAGCTTTTGCTGCCACAGCAAAGGTGCCAGCGGGGAAAAGTGATGCTGGTCCTCACTGCCTCCTGGAACCCCTTCAAATGCCCCAGACAATTTGGCCCTCTCTGCTTTCCTGAAAAGTCTATCCTCAAAAGCACCTTTTTTCACTTTCGGCGCTGTTTGGAGCAAAAAAGACAAAAGTCCAGCTTTTGCTGCCACAGCAAAGGTGCCAGCGGGGAAAAGTGATGCTGGTCCTCACTGCCTCCTGGAACCCCTTCAAATGCCCCAGACAATTTGGCCCTCTCTGCTTTCCTGAAAAGTCTATCCTCAAAAGCACCTTTTTTCACTTTCGGCGCTGTTTGGAACAAAAAAGACAAACGTCCAGCTTTTGCTGCCACAGCAAAGGTGCCAGCGGGGAAAAGTGATGCTGCTTCTCACTGCCTCCTGGAACCCCTTCAAATGCCCCAGACAATTTGGCCCTCTCTGCTTTCCTGCGCACTCTATCCTCAAAAGCACCTTTTTTCACTTTCGGCGCTGTTTGGAGCAAAAAAGACAAACGTCCAGCTTTTGCTGCCACAGCAAAGGTGCCAGCGGGGAAAAGTGATGCTGCTTCTCACTGCCTCCTGGAACCCCTTCAAATGCCCCAGACAATTTGGCCCTCTCTGCTTTCCTGCTCACTCTATCCTCAAAAGCACCTTTTTTCACTTTCGGCGCTGTTTGGAGCAAAAAAGACAAACGTCCAGCTTTTGCTGCCACAGCAAAGGTGCCAGCGGGGAAAAGTGATGCTGGTCCTCACTGCCTCCTGGAACCCCTTCAAATGCCCCAGACAATTTGGCCCTCTCTGCTTTCCTGCGCACGCTATCCTCAAAAGCACCTTTTTTCACTTTCGGAGCTGTTTGGAGCAAAAAAGACAAACGTCCAGCTTTTGCTGCCACAGCAAAGGTGCCAGCGGGGAAAAGTGATGCTGGTCCTCACTGCCTCCTGGAACCCCTTCAAATGCCCCAGACAATTTGGCCCTCTCTGCTTTCCTGCGCACTCTATCCTCAAAAGCACCTTTTTTCACTTTCGGCGCTGTTTGGAGCAAAAAAGACAAACGTCCAGCTTTTGCTGCCACAGCAAAGGTGCCAGCGGGGAAAAGTGATGCTGCTTCTCACTGCCTCCTGGAACCCCTTCAAATGCCCCAGACAATTTGGCCCTCTCTGCTTTCCTGCGCACTCTATCCTCAAAAGCACCTTTTTTCACTTTCGGCGCTGTTTGGAGCAAAAAAGACAAACGTCCAGCTTTTGCTGCCACAGCAAAGGTGCCAGCGGGGAAAAGTGATGCTGGTCCTCACTGCCTCCTGGAACCCCTTCAAATGCCCCAGACAATTTGGCCCTCTCTGCTTTCCTGCGCACGCTATCCTCAAAAGCACCTTTTTTCACTTTCGGCGCTGTTTGGAGCAAAAAAGACAAACGTCCAGCTTTGCTGCCACAGAAAAGTGCCAGCAGGGAAAAGTGATGCTGCTTCTCACTGCCTCCTGGAACCCCTTCAAATGCCCCAGACAATTTGGCCCTCTCTGCTTTCCTGCGCACGCTATCCTCAAAAGCACCTTTTTTCACTTTCGGCGCTGTTTGGAGCAAAAAAGACAAACGTCCAGCTTTTGCTGCCACAGCAAAGGTGCCAGCGGGGAAAAGTGATGCTGGTCCTCACTGCCTCCTGGAACCCCTTCAAATGCCCCAGACAATTTGGCCCTCTCTGCTTTCCTGAAAAGTCTATCCTCAAAAGCACCTTTTTTCACTTTCGGCGCTGTTTGGAGCAAAAAAGACAAAAGTCCAGCTTTTGCTGCCACAGCAAAGGTGCCAGCGGGGAAAAAGTGATGCTGGTCCTCACTGCCTCCTGGAACCCCTCAAATACCCCAGACAATTTGGCCCTCTCTGCTTTCCTGTGCACTCTATCCTCAAAAGCACCTTTTTTCACTTTCGGCGCCCTCCGGAGCAAAAAAGACAAACGTCCAGCTTTTGCTGCCACAGCAAAGGTGCCAGCGGGGAAAAGTGATGCTGGTCCTCACTGCCTCCTGGAACCCCTTCAAATGCCCCAGACAATTTGGCCCTCTCTGCTTTCCTGAAAAGTCTATCCTCAAAAGCACCTTTTTTCACTTTCGGCGCTGTTTGGAGCAAAAAAGACAAAAGTCCAGCTTTTGCTGCCACAGCAAAGGTGCCAGCGGGGAAAAGTGATGCTGGTCCTCACTGCCTCCTGGAACCCCTTCAAATGCCCCAGACAATTTGGCCCTCTCTGCTTTCCTGAAAAGTCTATCCTCAAAAGCACCTTTTTTCACTTTCGGCGCTGTTTGGAACAAAAAAGACAAACGTCCAGCTTTTGCTGCCACAGCAAAGGTGCCAGCGGGGAAAAGTGATGCTGCTTCTCACTGCCTCCTGGAACCCCTTCAAATGCCCAGACAATTTGGCCCTCTCTGCTTTCCTGCGCACTCTATCCTCAAAAGCACCTTTTTCACTTTCGGCGCTGTTTGGAGCAAAAAAGACAAACGTCCAGCTTTTGCTGCCACAGCAAAGGTGCCAGCGGGGAAAAGTGATGCTGCTTCTCACTGCCTCCTGGAACCCCTTCAAATGCCCCAGACAATTTGGCCCTCTCTGCTTTCCTGCTCACTCTATCCTCAAAAGCACCTTTTTTCACTTTCGGCGCTGTTTGGAGCAAAAAAGACAAACGTCCAGCTTTTGCTGCCACAGCAAAAGTGCCAGCGGAGAAAAGTGATGCTGCTTCTCACTGCCTCCTGGAACCCCTTCAAATGCCCCAGACAATTTGGCCCTCTCTGCTTTCCTGCGCACGCTATCCTCAAATGCACCTTTTTTCACTTTCGGCGCTGTTTGGAGCAAAAAAGACAAACGTCCAGCTTTTGCTGCCACAGCAAAGGTGCCAGCGGGGAAAAGTGATGCTGCTTCTCACTGCCTCCTGGAACCCCTTCAAATGTCCCAGACAATTTGGCCCTCTCTGCTTTCCTGAAAAGTCTATCTTCAAAAGCACCTTTTTTCACTTTCGGCGCTGTTTGGAGCAAAAAAGACAAACGTCCAGCTTTTGCTGCCACAGCAAAGGTGCCAGCGGGGAAAAGTGATGCTGGTCCTCACTGCCTCCTGGAACCCCTTCAAATACCCCAGACAATTTGGCCCTCTCTGCTTTCCTGTGCACTCTATCCTCAAAAGCACCTTTTTTCACTTTCGGCGCCCTCCGGAGCAAAAAAAGACAAACGTCCAGCTTTTGCTGCCACAGCAAAGGTGCCAGC
>NW_028126618.1:0-23000 GCF_965231255.1 Vanellus vanellus
TTTTTCTCCCCCCTCCCCATTTAGCAAGAAGCACCAACGTGCCGTTGTCGGTTTGGGTCGGTTTGCTGCAGAAAAAGGCTCCCGCAGGGGACGGGATAAGCCGATGGCAGGAGGGTCCCTGCACCCATCCCACCGCTGCTGGTGGAGGGCGGCAAGGGGACCTTTTCTTCGGGGTTGTCCTCTCCTCCCGGGCTCTGCAGCCCCACGCCACAGCCCAACGACCCCCCCGAGATGGGAAGAGAGCACGAGAACCATCTCTGCTCAACAGCTCAAGAGGAAAAAACAAAATAAACGAAAGAGATAAAATAATACAATAGGATGAGATACAATAACGCAGCAGCACCCGCCCCACTCGTGGCACTACTTTTATTCTCGGCCACTGCAGTGATTGGGGGGTTTGACAGGATGGACCTTCCAAGGTCCCCTCCCACCCAAACCAGTCTTTGGGTCCATGACTGGAAGTGTCTGAGGTCAGGTTGGATGGGGCTGCAACCAACCCCGTCTACTGGATCCCAAACCACCCAGAAATCCAATCCAAACTGTTCTTTGGGTCCGGTTGGAGGTGTTCAAGGTCAGGTTGGATGGGGCTGGGACCAACCTGGTCTACTGGAAGGTGTCCCAGCCGATGATGGGGAGGTTGGACTGGATGGACCTTCAAAGGTCCCCTTCAACACAAACCGTTCTGTGGGTCTATGACTGGAAGTGTCCAACGTAAGGCTGGATGAGACTGGGACCAACCTTCTCTACTGGTTCCCAAACCTTCCAGCCCAAAAATCCAACTCAACCAACCCAAACCTTCTATGAGTCTGATTGGAGGGGTTCAAGGTCAGATTGGACAGGGCTGGGACCAACCTGGTCTGTTGGAACCCAAACCACCCAAAAATCCAACTCAACCAATGCAAACCATTCTGTGGGTCTGAGTGGATGTATCCAAGGTCCGGTTGGATGGGGCGTTGAGTAACCTGCTCTACTGGAATATGCCCCTGCCGAAGACAGGGGAGGTTGGACGAGATGGACCTTCAAATGTCTCCTCCAAGCCAAACCAATCTGTGTGTCCATGACTGGAAGGTCCGAGGTCAGGTTGGACGGGGCTTGGAGCATCCTGAGCTGCTTGAAGCTCTCCCTGCTAATGGCCACCCCACCAGAGGTTGGCGGTTGCCGTGTCACCACGGTCAGTCAATCAGCGATGAACATGTCACCCTGATGTCACAAGAGGTGCGTGGCACACCCACTCAGGGGGTATAAAAGGGCCCACCGGGTGGTGGGTCCCACACTTTGGAGGAACGTCCATAAGATGACCTCCAACATGGCTGTCGCCACCAAGAACCGACCTGCCAGCGTGAGGCGGACCAAGATGGACTTCTGGGATGGGATGGAGCACACCTTCGCTATGTCCAGCGTCACCGCTGAAGGTACGGCCAACCGCAGCCACCTCTCCGGCAGCCAAGACTCAAGGGCTTGTCACCATTTCGGAGCCAGCCCTGACACTTGGCGTCTGCCACCGCGTCGCGGCTCAAGGGGGAGATGTTTGGGGTGGACCTGAGAGCTGGTGGAGATGGGGCCTGACCTGGTTCTTCTTTGTTTTTTCAGAGCGAACGGCCGTCTGGGATGCAGTGGCTGGCTACATTCAAGACCAACTCCTGCTCCACAAGGTGGTGCAACACCCGCGTCCTCCTCATGCACCATGAGGGGTGGTGGGATCCCCCTGGGGCGTGGCCTGCTCTCACCCTTCAACTCCTCAGAAAACAGGAATCTCACCCCAAAAGTCCCCACTGATGGCCAAACGGGGCCTGTGCAATGTTGGTGTCACTTCTGGTAGGGCTGATCCAGGTCGCTGGAGACCTCCCCGGGATGGCCTCGTCCTGGTTCTGCCCAAACTCCAGTGCTGGTTTTTTCTCCTGAGGAGGGGAAGGACTCAACATCTCCTCCCCAAAGTTCTCCCCACCGCCCAGCTCGTGCCTCCAAACGGTGGGAGAGGGCAGGATCCAGCCTCAAGCACCATCCCTGGATGGGGGAGGTCACCTCCAGATCTTCCCTCTAGCCAGTCCTCACCCTCCCACCCTTCTCGTCCACTTGCAGGGCGTCCGAATTCCCACCCTTGGCTCCTTCGGTACTGTCCTCGAACGCGTCCAGGTCGGAGATGAAACCCTGACTATCCAGAAGCCGGTGTTCCACCTGGCCAGGAACCTTGCTGTTGTCCACAACCTGATGGACAACAAGGACTACCTGCCCGGTAAGATGGCTGACTGCACGGTCATCTTCTCTGAAGCAACTCCAAAGTCCAATAATTGAGTGGTTTTGAGTTTTTTTGGGGCAATGCAATGATTGTGACACACAAGCTGTAGGACACGGGCCACCGGGTGAGCGTCTCCATCCTTCTCCTGTGGTTCTTCCAGGCAACAAGGAGATGGAGCCCCTCAAGTACTCCAAGGTGGCCGTGGCAGCCGCCGTGTCCCGGCAGAAAGTGGTGGACTGCATCCAAGGCACCACGACCCTCCTCTCGCACTGCCTGGGGAAGGGGGAGAATGTGGCCCTCATCCTGAGGGAGGTGGGGGTGCTCCTCATCGAAGGCACGAAAGTGCACGTGAAATTCTACCGCAGCTTCCTGGAGAGGCTGTCTGGGAAGGAGAACTTGGAGAAGGTTGTCTTCAAGGTAAGCATTTTGGTTTCTCTGTGGTGCGTGCGGTCCCACGGCAGTGTTCTGGCACTGCTTGTGTGGGGTCCCTCAGGACACGTTCAGCCACTCGGTCCAGGTGAGAGTTACGGTCCTGCCAACACTTGCTGCCTCAAGCTCCTCCGACACTTGAGTGCCTCAGCCATGTGGGGGATGTCCCACCGTTTTTGGCCTCTTCCAATGTGGGGTGCTTTAACCACGTGGAGGGATGTCCTGCCATCTTTGGCCTCCTCCAACACTGAGACCCTCAACCACATTGAGGATGTCCTGCTGTCTTTGGCATCCTCCAGTGTGCAGTGCTTCAACCACGTTGAGGATGTCCTGAATCTTTGTGTTCCTCCATTGCAGGTCCCCCATCTGCTGGACATGATTGTGTCCCCAGTGGTACCCGTGGCCTCACTGAGCTTCTCCGGCCGTGTCATCCTCTTTCCCAAGTGAGTACGTTGGCGGCTGTAGCCGCTCTTTGATGCCAACGCCCAAGGTAGCATCTCTTCCTTGTGCCGCTGCGGGTGTCCTGGGGACACCAGGCGGCGACTCTTGATGATGTCCCCAGGCCGCAGTCACTCCCATAAGGCAGCTCTGAGGGGAAAGACAGAGGAATTTGGATGACATTTCTTCCCGTGGTGGCCTGGACTTCTTCGCTGGGCGACTCCATTTCCCAGGCCCGTCCTTGGGGATGGGATGTGGTAGACTTGGGAAGTCAATGGCCTTCATGGCAATGCCAAACTCTGCCTGCGGGCAAGTGGCCGCAGCAAGTGGCAAGTGCTGGTGGTGCCATGGGTCATATGGGTGTCTTCTCCTTCTTTCCAGGTTTGTGATGGAGTGTGTGCCCAAACACCCACCCAGGGCTCTCCTCAAGACCTCGAGACAAGTCCCTGGTGAGGATGTGCAGATGAGAAAAGACAGTTTGCCAGCTCTCCAGCAAGGTGGGAAAGGTAAAGCAGCTCCCAGCTCTTCTCCATGGGACGGGTAACCAACTTCTGCCATGTTGTGGGGAAATGGCCGACGCTGAGCGCCAAAAGGCTCCGACTTGTCCTAAAGCTTCAGGCCAACTCCTGAGGGCCTTTTGTCCTAACGATTTGTTGGTGTCACCAAAAGAGAGCCCCGGGGTGGGATGTGCCCAAGGGTACAGTGGGAGGATGGTGGGCCAAGGCCTTCTCCTCCCCCTCTTCCCCTCAGAAATGACACCTGTCCCCTCCCCGGCACCACCCGGCTCCTCCTTCCTCACCATCATGATGATGATGAAGTCGGAAAACCACATTGGAAATGGTGCTGGTGTTGGGGAGGACACGATGGGGCTGCTAGAGGAGCAGAATGTCCAACCCTCAGACATTTTGGGAAGAGGCCTGAGCACTCCCTGCGTGTCCCTGGGTGGTCTGGCAGCGTCACAGCGACGCTCTTCTGAGGAGGTGTCTTCTTTCTGGTTCCAGTGGGGTTTCCCGGTTTTCCCTTTCCTGCTGCTCCGAGCCCGACTCAAAGCAAAACACCGCAGTTTGGGGAAATCTTGGAGCTGCAGAAGAAGAGGACAAGGTCTCTGGCCAGGTGAGGCTGAAGGCTCAGGGTGGGCGGCCATACGGGGCCATTTTACCCGGAGAGGTGGGAGACGCTCCATCCCTGGAGACATTCCAGGCCAGGTTGGATGGGGCTTTGAGCAACCTGATCTGGTTGAAGACCTCCCTGCTCATGGCAGGGGTGTTGGACTAGATGGACCTTCAAAGGTCCCTTCCCACCCAAACCATTCCATCAGCCTGACTGGAGGTGTTCAAGGTCAGGTTGGATGGGGCTGGAACCAACCTGGTCTACTGGAAGGTGGCCCTGCCGATGACAGCGGGGGGCGTTGGACTAGATGAACCTCTAAATGTCCCTTCCAACCCAAACCATTCCATGATTTTCTGACCCAGCAAGAGCCCGTTCCCCAGCCCTGAACGCTCCTTGGTCATCACCACCCAAGAGTGGTGAAGGCAGCACCTGGAGGGGTGGGATGTGGCTGCTGGGAACACCCCCATTTCACAGGGCTGGATCTTCTCCAGCTCTTCAGGAGAGCCCCAGCGTGGTCTAGGGACAATGGGACGGCTGTGTGTCAGATGAGGGTCCCGGCACAGGGGGTTTCCTCAGCCAACCTGCTGCTGGCTACATGAGGAGGCACGTGGCTCATGGGGAGGGGCAGAAAGCAGCCCCAAACCCATTGTGTCCTCAGGTAGACCTCTCCCTTTGTGTCCTTCCAGGCGGCGGTTGGTGGTCCCAAGGGTCTCCTCCGACACAAACCAACCCATGACCAGCCAACCCAAGGGCAAAGCAATGCCCAAAAGAAAACATAGACGCAGAGCCAAGAGATGGCAGCCAACCCTCAGTCCTATAGAGGAGGAAGAGGAGGAGAAGGAGGAAGAGAAGGAGGAAGAGAAGGAGGAGAAAGAGGAAGAGAAGAAGAACGAGTAGGAGAAGGAGGAGAAAGAGGAAGAGAAGGAGGAAGAGAAGGAGAAGGAGGAAGAGAAGGAGAAGGAATAGTGGAGAAAATCCTCACCGAACGCACAGTGCTGAAGGCGGTGAAGGCCGAGTCCTCCCATCCTCACGAAGCCTCGGCCTTCATAACGTCTGTAAAAGCCGTATTATCAGCAACGAGTTCTGAGGTCAGCCTGCTCAAGGAGCCTGCCTACGGGGCCCTCCAACGGCCACCACCGAGCCGAGGCAGCAAAACCAGCAAAGCTGTCCCTCCATGGAGAGTTCAGAGAAGACTTTAAAGGACAGTCCTGTGAAGAGTCCCTGGAAGGATCCCCTGAAGAGTCCTCCAGAGAGTTCCCTGCTGAGAACCCTCTGTCACCCGCTGCCAAGAACCCTGGCCAGACCCCCGGCTGTCCCCCAGCATCGGCCACCCCGCATGGCCCAACTGTTGGAGGAGCTGCTGAGGAGGCAGTCCCAGGAGGTTTTGACCCGCTCGCTGCTGCCACCAGCCGTTGTCTCCTGCCAGGCTGTGCCTAGATCGGGAGAGGCGGGTGGCAAGCAGGCCAAGCGCCCCGCGCCACACGGCACCCCCAGGACGCAAGAGACCTCCCCGTGGGACAACATCCCACCCAAGAAGAGGAAGATGGTGGTGTGCTAGGTGGAAAAACACTCCAAACCCCTGTGGGAGGGGACGCCGGAGCGGGACGGTGCCACAGTGGGCAGCAGCAGGCAGCACATGGGCAGCAACAAGCGGAGGGCATCTGATGGCAACACCATGGCCACCAAGCGACGCAGAAACCTGGTGGATGCTGGGGGGCAAAGTGCCCCACGCTCCCCCAGCCTCTCTTCATGGGCTGATAGAGAAGGCGTGGAGCACGCATCCCCACCGCATGCGACCCGCACCCACCCACTCCAGCCCCAGACCTCTCCCACATCTCTCTCTCTTTCTTAATTCATTAAAGGTTTGATGTTTGGTTCACAGTGCGTCTGCCTGCGGTCATTCCTGCAGTGGGAGGCGCGGGGGTTAACGCAGCCCGTGCCGCATGTGTACATCTGACCCTCCACCTCTTCACCCCTGTATATGAGGAATCCCCCAAGGTTGTGGATGGAGACTGTCCTGGTTTGAGGTAAAACAACCAATTTTGTTCAGTAACTTCGCTTCTTAGCGGGGCCTCTTCTAACTACTAAAATAACTGCATATTGCGCAGACAGTGTTCACTCTCTCAGAGAGATCAGACCAATTGTTTATAGCTGATGCCCAGGCATGGGATGCAGAGAGGCTCCTGCTTACACTTATTGCCATAACAGCCAAGGCCAACCAACTTTGTTATTTGCCACGTTGGAGGGTCGGAAGCGGAAAAGCATAGTGGGGTCCCACCTGGAGGGAGGAGCGGACAGGACAGGTGACCCAAAGCTGACCAACAGGGTATTCCATCCTGTGGGAAACCTTGGCTGGTCCGAGGGATCAGAATGCGAGTTTAACATTGACCTTGAGCAGATATCCGTGTACCCTTGAAGAGACTGGGGAGTCCTGAGAAGAGCTAAGTAAAAAGATAAGGGTTGGCAAACATCCTGGCTTTGACCAGAGCATGAACAGTGTGTGATGTGAGAGCGTATAGGGCAAAAGTAGAATGCTGAATATATGCATAGATAAGCACCTGGGTAAAAGAATATAAAAAAGCACTGCTTGTTAAGTAAAGAAATTGGATTGCTGCAACTTGATGTCCAGTGTTGTGTCCGTCCCAACAACGACACAATATTATCAAGATTTTATCCCGCACATTTACACAAAACAAACAATAATAATCTTTTTTATTACACGTGGCAGGTCAGTGGCAATTCTTCATGCCTAATCTACTGATTACTCTGGTGTCTTGTCATGTTAAGAACATAACTCTCCCTCCTATAGTGGAATTATATTGTTACTGATTCATTGAATAAACTAATTATATTTTCTTCAGTCATGCCACTTGGCCAAGAATAAGGAGAAACATATTAAGGGAGGTAAATATTTATTAGCTTGTCTTCCTCTGACCTTAATTATGTTGGATAAAGCCCAACATTCAAAACAAAACGGAACTCTCTTGTTACTACCTTTTACAAGACACTTCAAGGGGGTATTTATTTAATCTACATTTAGTAATATAAAAGTTTGGTGTATCACTGCATCTAATCCTGTAGACACTCAAGACAGCCAGCAGAGAGCACGGAGCACCTCTGGGAAAGTGAGTCCTCTCACCTGTCTTTGGCACTGTCTTATGATTCAATAAATAGCCCCAAAAGAGTGCCTATATCTCTCCATTTCCAACAGAGAGCCTACACGAGAAATTTAAACTACATTCCTAACCTTAGGGTGGCTAAACTTAGACCACACAAATCTTGATCATGAAGAAAAACTCTATGAAAGACGTATGTTGTATATCTCAGGAAAGTACACGAAGGGTTAACAGCCCATTTCCACCTTTTCTATCTACACTCAATTGTTACAGGGAGTCACTGCGTGTGTGACAATATATGTAGAATCATTGAATCATAGAATTGTCTAGGTTGGAAGAGACCCTTGGGATCATCGAGTCCAACCATCTACCCTACTCTACAAAGTTCTCCCCTACACCATATCCCCCAACACCACATCTAAACATCTCTTAAACACATCCAGGGATAGTGACTCAACTGCCTCCCTGGGCAGTCTATTCCAATGCCCGACCACTCTTGCTGTGAAAAATTCTTTCCTAATGTTCAGTCTAACTCTACCCTGTTGGAGCTTGAAGCCATTCCCTCTTGTTCTGTCATTAATTACCTGTGAGAAGAGACCAGCACCAACCTCTCTACAGTGCCCTTTCAAATAGTTGTAGAGAGTGATGAGGTCTCCCCTCAGCCTCCTCCTCCTCCAACTAAACAGTCCCAGCTTCTTCAACCGCTCTTCGTATGATTTGTTTGCTAGGCCCTTCACCAGCTTCGTTGCCCTCCTCTGCACTCCCTCCAGCACCTCGATACCTCTCTTGTATTGAGGTGCCCAAAACTGGACACAATACTCGAGGTGTGGCCTCACCAGTGCTGAGTACAGGGGCACAATCACCTCCCTACTTCTGCTGGCCACGCTATTTCTAAGACCAGCCAGGATGCCGGTGGCTTTCTTGGCCACCTGGGCACACTGCCGGCTCATATTCAGCCCCTTGTCAATTAGAACCCCCAGGTCTCTTTCTGCCCGGCAGCTTTCCAGCCACACCTCCCCAAGCCTGTAGCGCTGCACGGGGTTATTGTGGCCCAAGTGCAGGACCTGGCACTTGCCCTTGTTGAAACTCATACCATTGATGTTGGCCTAATGATCCAATCTAAGTCTCTCTGTAGAGCTTCCCTATCCTCCTGGGAATCAACACTCCTGCTTAACGTGGTGTCATCTGCAAACTTGCTGATGATACACCCTATGTCCTTATCGAGATCATCAATAAAGACGTTAAACAGAAATGGTCCCAACACTGAGCCCTGAGGCACACCACTTGTGACCGGCCGCCAGCTGGATTTAAATCCATTGAGCACCACTCTTTGGGACCTTCCAGTCAGCCAGTGCTTGATCCAGCGGATCGTATGCTCATCCAGGCCCCGCGAAGCCAGTTTTTCCACGAGAATTGTATGGGGGACAGTATCGAATGCTTTTCGAAAGTCCAGGTATACAATACCAACAGCCTTTCCCTCGTCCAAGATTCTGGTTATCTTGTCATAGAAGGAGATGAGGTTCGTTTGGCAGGACCTGCCTTCCATAAACCCATGCTGACTAGGCCTCACCCCCTGGTAACTAGGCCTGATCCCCTGGTACTAGGCCTGATCCCCTATATATATGGGGGAAAATTAAAAGTGTTTCTATCCTCTTTGTAATATGCTATCTTTCATCATCACCAAGTTCAAAAAGCGGGGAGGATGGGCAAATGATGTCATAGTTCCTTCCTCTAACAGTAATTTAAAAACTGGTAAACATTGTCTGAGAAGATGGAAAGTACTTGCCTTCTGCAAGTCTCGCCCGGTCGCTTCCAAGGGTAATAGCTCATTTTGCTGAGGTGAAGACACAGTTTTTGTTGATTGGTGGTTTTTGTTGATTTTGTTTTGTTGTTGGAATCTTGTAATACTCAGCTAAATATATCCCAAGAGGGAAAAAAAATGCAAAGTTTACTATATTGGCAGCACTGCTGTTTAGGAAGGAGTGACTAATTCCATACTTACCAGATTTATAGCACATTTCCTTTATTGCTCTTTCCTCTTCAATATCTGTAGCAGTCTTAGGCACCCAATTAGAAACATCTATAGGACAGATTTTTAAAAGATTACTAGTTATCTATACAAAGGCCTCCAATAATTCTTAAGAATCAAATACCATAATGAATTTCTGTCATGGGTGTTTCTTTTCTGACTGCAACCTCTGCTTCTGGGCAGAAAAATGATTCCGTAATATTAGGTATTGCCAAGTGCAATGGAATTGCAGTTACAACACCTATTAAGAAGTTAATGTTTGTTGATTTAAAATGAGTGAAAAAAAATCTTCAGTACTTATTTGCAAAACAGTCCTTCATTTACACCCAAAAGGAAATCTTGTGACTAAACATGTCCCCAGGGAGCGCTTGTCACAAAACCTCTGCCCAAAGTTACTGTCCTGTAACGCCTGCCAGCAGAGCTGGTGAAATGAGCGCTCCTTATCTGTCTCAGTTCAGGCTACTAAGACGAGCAAAGCCCTGCTCTTTCTGTTGTTGAAGTTAACGTGGCCAACTCAGACTGAAACCGAGTTTGGAGGCCCTAACAGGCAGCCCTGCCCGCTCACCCGAAGGACAGCGGGAAAAGCAAAGGCGGCTCGGGGCTGCCTGAGAACTAGCACCGTCATTTCCAGGGTGCACGCAGGAGAGTAGGTTGTTCTCTCACGCTCTGGGAATGTGCAATTCATTCCATCACTCTGAATCTCTCATCTCTGAGTGAGATACAGTCAACGGTTTAACTACAGTTCACAAAAAGGGAATAAATAATAATGTAAATATATACATATAGACACTGCAGTTAATCTAGTGAAGAGTTTTGTCTGGTTTCTCTTCGCTAGACTCGAGAGTAACTTTCTGCAATAAAATGAGACTGCCTTCAGAGTTTAGGAAATCAGTCAAACAAATTATTTAAGTTGAAGTCACTCGGCTATCTTTTGTAAACAAACCTGTGACTTCACCTTCAGTGATGAGTGTCTACAGCCCCTGTTCCAAAGTTTGTTTCCCGGGAAAGAAGTACCTCCTGAATTTGTGATTTCATCCCCAAATTCTGAGAATTTTTGAATGGTGGATCACATCATCTGAATAGTGGATCACATTTTAAACTTCATTGAATGAAAAAGAAGTGAATTGTACCACCATTGAAATATACAGCTAGGCATTTCACAGGGGTTAGAAAACATTGCCTCACTCACATCTGGGGACTACCAGTTCCAATATTTTGAGGATTAGCTGGAAGCTATTTCCAAAACTTGGCAACAACTCTTTTCTAACAATGTAATTGTTATTATAATACATCAGTTGTGATGTATACACTGCAGGAGTCCAAAAAACCCATTCTGCTTCCTTGTAAAAGAGAGAAAAAAACCCTTTACAGTTCTCTTCCTCTTCGTCATCCTCTTCATCCTCCTCGTCGTTGAGGTTTATAATCAGTGGAGGGTGAACGGGTAGTAAAATATTCTTTTGATTTCTGAGTGATTCTTGATGATGGGCCGGAGGCAGAATCCCTTCTTGTACACCCTGTGGCAATGGGGCATCTGCAGACAAGAACATTATTTTATTTGGAGGGAACTAGAATATCAAGTCCAGGTTCAGACCAGCAGGTACAGTTTTTAAATCATTATATTGAAGGAATCATTAAATAGACAGATTGTGCCTTTTAGGAAAAATCTTCTGCGGAGGTTGACGTCTTCCAACTACAAGAAAGTAGGAAAGACACTCTCTTCCGAGAGCATCTTCCAACTACAGAGAGTAGGAAGAATCACAGGCACTCACTCCTCTGACTGGACAGATGAGGCAGTGCTGAATAAGGCCTTTTGAAAAGAGGAACACTTTGACCATTCTACGCTATTTTAAAAAGGCTGGCTGTCTCTTCCAGCTGGTGGATAGATTAATTTGAGGCAGAAACCTTCTTTCTTCCAATACCTTTTAAGATATTTACAGCTGAGGGAAACACACAATCAGTAATACCTGGGCTGAAGTGAGTGAGTTCAGGACCCCACCTGTGAAACTCGTTTAAACATGCTGAATAATAGGCAGGCCTGTATCGCTCCTCATGGCATCAGTTTTGGAGGATTTAGAAATGCTAAGATTACCTTTTTTTGGCTTGTAGACGTTCTTTTGCTACCAATTTTCTGAATCAGAATTCTCTTTACTAAGTACAAAATGTAGATTTTGAGAAAGAATATCAAGTTCACAAAAATAATTTGCACTTAATTAGAAGAAAATCAGAAAAGATATTCTTTTCCTTAGGAATTTATATCTACCCGTAATATTTGCAGCAAAACCATTCCAGTACAGGGATAGCATTTTCTGAGAGCCAGGAAATGCAACGGACTGAAAATAAAAATGATGAAAAATGGTAAGTCTATTTGTACTGTTCAAGCTGACCAATTTGCAGCTCTATATACAATCAGGATTCTGTGCATTATATTAAAAATATCAAAGAAATAAGATGAAGCGTGGGCATTTTCTGTTATTCCACTTGCTGTTATTCTTCCGCATCTCTTGCTTGCCTAGGAGCAGCATGTGTATCCTAGCAAACCCATTTTAATAACACTCCTGCAGATCAGATTTGTTGTATTTCATGCCAGAGAAAGTAAGATACAACACTTTACCTTGATAGAGCCTTTGTCAGTGTCCAGAATAGGATATTATTAGCCCTGGGTAGTGTAAGCCAAATCAAACTTGAATTCGTTTAATCACAAAGCGGCAATGTGCCTTTGAAAAACTGTTCTATGGGATTCTAATAAAAGAAGCAGCAACTTGGAACTTGGTGTTATTTTAATCAGTCTTTAATCAGTCTTACCCCGGCAGAAAACACTCATTCCCTCCAAGAAGCAGCAGAGGTTTCTAGTATGAGCCGGGCCTCTGCTTCCCAGTGTGAAAAGGTCAAGATTGGTGAAGTATACGGCGGCCTTGTGGAAGGAAAGGGAAAGGTACTGGAAGCAGAGGAGCCGCAGCAAGGCAGCGGGGCTGCGTCTGGGGGCCTCTTCCCGCTCTTGCCCTCGGCATCCCGTCGGGGCGGGAAGAGGCGGACGCCTCCAGCGGCGCCTGTGCTGTCGGCACCGGTGACTCGGGGCCCGATGCTCCTGGCTGCCGCCGTCAGTGCCACCGGCCCCGAGCTCGCTGGCGGGAGCAGTCGGGGCGGGAAAAGGCTTCTGCGTTGCTCCTCTTGCGCAGACGTGGCTGTGCTACTTACCCGCCCCGACGGGGGCTCCCCCGGCCGGGGGCTGCCCCTCCTGCCGCCGCCTGTGCCGCTGCGCTGCGCTGCGCTGCGGGGGCTGCTCTGGGCGGCCCCTCGGGCTCCTTTCGCTCCGCATCGGGCAACCTGCGGCGCTCGGTGACTCCCGGGCGCAGCCCCGCAGGGCTCTGCCCGCCCCGCGGTGGCCCCACCGCCCTCCCAGCGGGGGAGAGGGCGGGTACGGACGGGACGGTGTGTGCGGCACAGAGCCCGTGCGGCGGGGCCCGGGGCAAGCAGGAGGGTCCGGCCGTGCCCCCCGCCGGCTGCCCCGCCAAAGGGGGATGGCCGCCGGGACGGAGCGGCCCCAGCCCAGCCCCGGGGCTGCCCCGACGCCCGGACAGCGGGGACCCGAGGGACACCGAGCGGCTGCCCCGGACCGGCCGGGACCTCGGGGCAGCGCAGGAGGGGAGCGCCCCGCGGCCGCCTCCCGGGGCGGCTCGGACCCTCCGCCCGCCGCTCCTCTGCCCGCCCTGCGCCAGCCCGGCCCCGCCGCCGCGCTCGGGGACGGCCCTGACCGGCCGAGAGGGGCCGAGAGATGACGAGCCGATCCGAGCGGGGCCGAGTGTTGCCGAGCGGGGCCGAGCGGCAGCCGGTACCTCTCGCCACAGCCGCTGGCGAGACCTGGGCGTTGCCCGGGCAACGGCGGGAGGCTCAAACGCGCCGCAGCGGAGGGAGCGGCCGGTGGCCGAGGGAGCCGCTCCGGGGCCGGCCCGCTCCGCGGCGGAGAGCAGCGCAGCGTGAGGGGGGAGCAGGGGGACGGTGCGCTCGGCCTGGCGGCAGAGCCGGGGGGGAAGGAGAAAGGCTGAGGAGCAGCCGGGAGCGTGAGCGAGAGAGAGAGGGGCCGCTGGAGCCGCGCTCTGCCCTCCCGGAGACGGGGACGGGAACGGAGGACCGGATCTGCCGGTGACATGCGGAAACGAAACTCCAGACTCCACAACCGGGAAGGCTGTAAAGTAGGTGTTTATTCAGCGCTGGGCAGCACGGGGGGGTCGCCCCACCACAATCGTGCGCGCCCAATGCAGCGGCCTTCTCAAATATATATAGTTCTTAATTACATAATCATAAGATTTCCCAATACGCCTATACATATGCATAACCTGTCCCCACTTCGTATTAAAATTAGCTCTAAGAAGTCATTTCCATAAACTCCTCCCAACTGCGCTTGCGCAATGCCTCCTGGTGGTGGTCGCTGAGGGTCGTGACCACGAAGGCTGATGATTCCTCTTCATCACCGCAAGTAACTCTTTGTCCTTGCGCAGACTCAGTTCTTCTTTGGTCTTTGTCCAGACCGCAGGGTTGGTTTCAGCCGCTTTTCAAGGCATACTCTTATTCGTTATCAGGAGCTGTCCTTGGCAATCTCAAGACTTCTTGCTTTTTATCAGGCCTGTCCTTTAGGTTATGAATCACTGCTAGTCAATCAGTGCACAATGTGTTATTGTCTCTATCACATACCCCTGACTCACCGGGCAGACCCTCCTCTTGGGGAAGTCTGCTGCCCCCCTGGGCCCGGGTTAAGGACGTCACTAGGAAACTTCCCGGCCTGGTACGGCCCTCGGACTATTGCCCAGCGCTGCTCTTCCCTGTGGGTGGCCACGAAGCCACAATGCGTAGTCCGAGGGCGATCCGGAGAGACTTCAGGGCCTTGGGATGGGTGGTAAGGGAATCTGGAGCGCTGGCTATTTTTCCTCTCTCCTTCCAGTTATGCGCAGCGACACTGGAAGGAACAGACGGACCTGGTCTCTTAATACATGGCTCCGTGGCTGCTGTCACCACCACAATTTTTGTTTTTTTGCACAAATAGGGTGGCCTCCATGGTGCCAGGCCTGCTGGGGTCAGATGGGATTGAGCTTTCTGAAAGGGGGAAGAGGGTCTTTGCTCAGGAGCCAGTGGGGCTCATTGGCAGAGCTTTAAACTAGACTTGAAGGGGTCAGGGATAGGATCAGACTTGAAGGGGTCAGGGATAGGATCAGGCTTGCCCGTGACAAGCTGCGGGAACATGCTAAGGTCAGGGGGACGGGGCGCCAGCGAGGACCCTCAGCCTGTAGGTCTGAGACGTGCTGGGTGCAGCAGACTCGCAGTCTTATGGAGATGAGCCAGGGGCTTCTGACGGAACAGAAGCCAACAGGGAAACATCAGTGAAATCACAGTATCATAGAATCATTTGGGTTGGAAGGGACCTTTAGAGGTTGTTGAGTCCAACCCCCTGCAATAAGCAGGGATGGGGCATCTGGGAAGATTATGTTTTTTGATGATGAGGGTGGGGAGACACTGGCCCAGGTTGCCCAAAGAGGTGGGAGATGGCCCATACCTGGAAACATTCCAGGTCAGGTTGGATGGGGCTCTGAGCAACCAGACCCAATTGAAGACGACCCAGACCGTTCTATGATTAACTACCGCTTGGAAAAAACATACAAAGGAAAACTGAGTTAGAAGCAGGTTAGGCTGATTCACACAGAGACTGGAGACGCAAAGAGTAAGGAAGACCCTCCCATTGAGTCACGAGGTTCAGAGTGGATCCCCTTGCCTTCTAAACTCCTTATGGAGCCCCGGTCTCACACTTGGAGAACAGCTTATGTCTAACGGAATTATCTATACAATGTTTGCAATAATATTGAGTAGCTGCACGGATTAGTAATGTCTCATTAGTACTAATTCAGCACGCTCTCAGTCACTTACTGAGGATCTGCCGCAGCTAAGGCATCTCTCCGCCGTGGGTGAGGAAGGCTCTCAGTCTCAGGTAAGGAATCTCTAACCTTGAGAGTCGCCCCTGCCCACGGGGAGAGTCGCCTGGCGTGCAGTGCAGCTGCCATTCAGGGAGAGGTCAAATTGGGCTCCTCCTGACAGTGATATTTATCGAGGGGAGTAGTTGGCTGCTAGGCGATAGCACAGACGAGAGAGATGTCTTTTGTTTAGCTCGGGTATCTCCTTCTGTACTTTGGTTACCTTGCATTTTTAGGGTTTGAAACCACCTTTAGTTCTTAAAGCAAGCAAACAAATAAACTTCTCCTGTACAACAGAATTTTACATTGTGTAACAGAAAGGAGTGTCCTTTTCTATATCCAGTTCACCAATGCCACTTATCACACTCTGCAGCGTGGACCGATAGGATTCCCCAGCTCCTGTGTTGTTTATAAACAGGATTGGACTAGGTGTCACATCAGGGCTTCCTTTCCCATTTGTCCCTGCTGTGACTTCAGCATCTGGAGCAACAGAATCACCATCTTCCAGCTTGTGGATCTCCTCATTTGTCACTTCTAAGGTTTCATCAGATAGAGAGGCAACCTGGATGACCAACTGGGCAAAAGTAGTCACTTTCAGTCTTTTAAACAGCTCATCCTTTTTATACCTGTAATTTCTTTTGATCTCTTCCAACCTCTCGGTGTATTTTGTCAAACTGTTTCCAGTATCAAGGCGGGTTTTTATATGTTGGTATCTGGGATTCTGAGGGATGTGTCTGGTTAAATACTCCGGGTCCCCGACACTCCTCCTGCTCGACATCTTAACACCGCAAACCCCCAACCGCGCCGCTATTCTCCCTCACTCCTGCTGGTGAGTTACTGTTACAGCCCCTTAGCGTGGGCTGTAGCCAAGTGAGATTCTGTAAGTAAAGAATTCCTGGATTGTTTCATTCAATTCGGTCATATTAGACTGCTTGCCCTCACTATCCCTCGGCAGCACTTTCACAGCCCGACCAACACTGGGGCTCTGCGCTTTCCTTGCACCGTAACGCTCCCAACACTCTCTCCCACACTCGCCAGAGCCCCGCTCCAAAATGGAAAACATCCAGCGACTGCTCCTACACAAAAGGAGCAAGGATGGAAAGCTGTTCCTGCCTTCACCATCCCGTAGCAGCGCTTTGACAGGCAGCTAATGGCAGCGTGGGCTGAGGCTGAGGTCCCCAGCAGCACGGGTGGCCCAGAGGAGAGAGGTGTCTGCTGCGGATGGAGCGATGCACTTCACTCGTAGAGAGAAGCAGCGACACGTTTATTGATACAAAACAGGGATTTAACAAAGTTTGAGAGTAAATGCGACAGTGCTGTAGCAGGATTCGATGGCAAGGTACACTTGGTTATTTCCTGCATGGAGGACAGGGTCAGGCAGAACTGCCAGGGAGACCCTCCTGTTGGGCTGAGGTTCGGAAAGGAGCCCCTTGCTTTCTAACCTCCTTCTCAGAGAGGAGTCTGGGTGCGGCTGGATCCAATCCTGGTCCCAGACTGGGTCAACGGTTTATGTCTAAGGGATTATATATGTGCAATCGATCCTTTCTATCACTTAGCTAAGATTTCACAGTTTCGCGTGCTATTAGTCACTGACCGAGGATCTGTTGCGGCAAAGAATCTGTGAAGCTCGAGGAGTAACCTTGAGAGGCGTCCCCGCTCATGGGGAGATCCTGGCGTGCAGGGGAGCTCAAAGGGCTCTTGGGCTGTTCACTATTGATGTGGGTGAGATGATTGACCTATAGTCATATCTGCATATTGGCCACAGTACCAGCACTGCTCAAGTTAGCCCTTGGCTACTGTGGTGTTATGTGTTTCCCCGAAACCACATCGAGCCGGGGGCAGCCATCACATGTACACGTGCCCATTGTGACCACCACGGGTGTTAGTGCTTGGGCAGGGTCACGGGAGATAAAGGTCAGGTTGGAAGGCGGGGAGGGGGAGCACACCATCACAGTGTCAAGGAAGCGATGTTGGTGCAATACCGTTCCCTCCTCGACATATCTTTTCCAGCCAGGTGTCCCTGGAGCTGTGGGATTCTCATACAGAACTCACACCCTAACCTAACGCTAATGGGAGGGTTGGATGGATCCAGGAACAGAGACCTATTGGCAAAACAGAAGGAAGCTTCCTTGGAGGAGTCTTGGTAGCTACCTGTGATATCAGGTCCCTCAACTAGAGATCAAAAGTCTGTGGGAGATCCCTGGGAGGAGTCATGGGTTTGTCGCAGGGTAAAAAGCTTTGCCTAAAAGAGAAAAAACATTTCCCAATGAGAAAAAACCATCACAGTTATCTCCCTTTGGAGAGTCTGGAGGTCCTACCAGGGATCTGAGGTCCCTAAAATACATAACAAAAGACAACACCAGAAGCCTGGAAGGAGTCTCGGGTGAAACCCAGAGGATGGAACATTGTCCAAGGAGAAAAATCATCTCAGGTATCTTCCCTGCAGGAGTCTGGGATTGGTACCCAGGATTACAGGGTCATAAACCAAAGGATAAACTGTGTGGGAGATGCCTAGGAGGAGTCTAAGGTGCATCCCGCAGGACGGACAATATTCCAAGGAGAAAAATCATCTCGGGTACCGTCCCTGGAGGAGTCTGGGGTTGCTACCTGGGATCACAGGGCCCTAAACCCCAGGAAGAAAACACTCAGAAACAGAGCTGGGAGGAGTCTCAGGTTCATCCCGAAGGATGGAGCATTGTCAAAGGAGAAAAATCCTCTCGGGTATCTTCCCTGGAGGAGTCTGGGGTTGCTACCCGGGATCACAGGGCCCAAAACCCCAGGAAGAAAACACTCAGAAACAGACCTGGGAGGAGTCTCGGGTGCATCCCGCAGGATGGAGCATTGTCCAAGGAGAAAAATCATCTCGGATATCTTCCCTGGAGAAGTCTGGTCTTGCTATCCAGGATTATAGGGCCCCAAACCACAGGAAAAATGTCTGCGGGAGACAACTGGGAAGAATCTCGGATGTATCCCAGAGGTTGGAGAATTGCCCAAGGATAAAAATCATGTTGGGTATCTTCCCTGGAAGAGTCTGGGGTTGCTACGTGGGATGACAGGACCCTAAACCACCGGAAAAAAGACTCAGGGACATACCTGTGAGTAGTCTCTGGTGAATCCCAGAGGATGGAGCATTGCCCAAGGAGGAAAATCATCTCAGGTATCTTCCCTGGAGGAGTCTGGGGTTGCTACCCGAGATGACAGGACCCTAAATCACCGGAATAAAGACTCAGGGACATAGCTGGGATAAGTCTCGGATGCATCCCAGAGGATGGAGCATTTTCTAAAGAGAAAAATCATCTCGGGTATCTTTCCTGGAGGAGTCTGGGGTTGCTACCCGGGATCACAGGGCCCTAAACGCCAGGAAGAAAACACTCAGAAACAGAGCTGGGAGGAGTCTCGGGTGCATCCCGAAGGATGGACAATAGTCCAAGGATAAAAATCATCTCGGGTATCTTCCCTGGAGGAGTCTGGGGTTGCTACCCGGGATCACAGGGCCCTAAAGCATTGGAGAAAACTCTGCGGGAGATGCCTGGGAGGAGTTCTGGGTAGAACCCACAGGATGGACCACAGTCAAGAGAGAAATATCATCTTGGGTATCTTCCCTGGAGGAGTCTGGGGTTGCTACCCGGGATGACAGGACCCTAAACCACCGGAAAAAGGACTCAGGGACATACCTAAGAGGAGTCTCCGGTGAATCCCAGACGATGCAGCATTGTCCAAGCAGAAAAATCACCTCGGGTATCTTCCCTGGAGGAGTTTGGGGTTGCTACCCGATATGAGAGGACCCTAAATCACCGGAATAAAGACTCAGGGACAAAGCTGGGATAAGTCACGGATGCATCCCAGAGGATGGAGCATTTTCTAAAGAGAAAAATCATCTCGGGTATCTTCCCTGGAGGAGTCTGGGGTTGCTACCCGGGATCACAGGACCCTAAACTACCGGAAATAAGACTCGGTGACATACCTGCGAGCAGTCTCGGGTGCATCCCGCAGGATGGAGCATTGTCAAAGGAGAAAAATCATCTTGGGTATCTTCCCTGGAGGAGTCCGGGGTTGCTACCTGGGATCACAGGGCCCTAAACCCCAGGAAGAAAACACTCAGAAACAGAGCTGGGAGGAGTCTCGGGTGCATCCAGCAGGATGGAGAATTGTCCAAGGAGAAAAATCATCTCGGATATCTTCCCTAGAGAAGTCTTGTCTTGCTATCCAGGATTATAGGGCCCCAAACCACAGGAAAAATGTCTGCGGGAGACGACTGGGAGGAATCTCAGGTGCATCCCAGAGGATGGAGCACTGCCAAAGGAGGAAAATCATCTCAAGTATCTTCCCTGGAGCAGTCTGGGGTTGCTACCTGGGATTTCAGATACCTAAACCACTAGAGAAAAGTCTGCGGGAGACACCTGGGAGAAGTCAGGGGTACATCCCAGAGGATGGAGCATATTCTAAAGAGAAAAATCATCTCGGGTATCTTCCCTGGAGGAGTCTGGGGTTGCTACCCGGGATCACAGGGCCCTAAAGCATTGGAGAAACCTCTGCGGGAGACGCCTGGGAAGAGTTCTGGGTAGATCCCGCAGGATGGACCACTGTCAAGAGAGAAATATCATCTTGGGTATCTTCCCTGGAGGAGTCTGGGGTTGCTACCCGGGATCACAGGGCCCTAAAACCAAGGAAGAAAACACTCAGAAACAGACGTGGGAGGAGTCTCGGGTGCATCTCGCAGGATGGAGAATTCTCCAAGGAGAAAAATCATCTTGGGTACCTTCCCTGGAGGAGTCTGGGGTTGCTACCTGGGATGACAGGACCCTAAACCACCGGAAAAAAGACTCAGGGACATACCTGCGAGGAGTCTCCGGTGAATCCCAGAGGATGGAGCATTGCCCAAGGAGAAAAATCATCTCGGGTATCTTCCCTGGAGGAGTCTGGGGTTGCTACCTGGGATTTCAGATACCTAAACCACTAGAGAAAAGTCTGCGGGAGACACCTGGGAGGAGTCAGGGGTACATCCCAGAGGATGGAACATATTCTAAAGAGAAAAATCATCTCAGGTATCTTCCCTGGAGGAGTCTGGGGTTGCTACCTGGGATAACAGGGCCCCAAACCACTGGAGAAATGTCTGCAGGAAACGCCTGGGAAGAATCTCAGATGCATCCCAGAGGATGGAACATTTTCTAAGGAGAAAATTCATCTCGGGTATCTTCCCTGGAGGAGTCTGGGGTTGCTACCCGGGATCAAAGGGCCCTAAAGCATTGGAGAAACCTCTGCGGGAGACGCCTGGGAAGAGTTCTGGGTAGATCCCGCAGGATGAACCACTGTCAAGAGAGAAATATCATCTTGGGTATCTTCCCTGGAGGAGTCTGAGGTTGCTACCCAGGATGACAGGACCCTAAACCACCGGAATAAAGACTCAGGGACATAGCTGGGATAAGTCTCGGATGCATCCCAGAGGATGGAGCATTTTCTAAAGAGAAAAATCATCTCGGGTATCTTCACTGGAGGACTCTGGGGTTGCTATCCGGTATGACAGGACCCTAAACCACCGGAAATAAGACTGGGTGACAAACCTGCGAGCAGTCTCGGGTGCATCCCGCAGGATGGAGCATTGTCAAAGCAGAAAAATCATCTTGGGTATCTTTCCTGGAGAAGTCCGGGGTTGCTACCTGGGATCACATGGCCCTACACCCCAGGAAGAAAACACTCAGAAACAGAGCTGGGAGGAGTCTCGGGTGCATCCAGCAGGATGGAGAATTGTCCAAGGAGAAAAATCATCTCGGATATCTTCCCTGGAGAAGTCTGGTCTTGCTATCCAGGATTATAGGGCCCCAAACCACAGGAAAAATGTCTGCGGGAGACGACTGGGAGGAATCTCAGGTGCATCCCAGAGGATGGAGCACTGCCAAAGGAGGAAAATCATCTCGGGTATCTTCCCTGGAGGAGTCTGGGGTTGCTACCTGGGATAACAGGGACCCAAACCACAGGAAAAATATCTGCGGGAGATGCCTGGGAGAAATCTCAGGTGCATCCCAGAGGATGGAGCATTGTCCAAGGAGAAAAATCATCTCGGGTATCTTCCCTGGAGGAGTCTGGGGTTGCTACCTGGGATTTCAGATACCTAAACCACTAGAGAAAAGTCTGCGGGAGACACCTGGGAGGAGTCAGGGGTACATCCCAGAGGATGGAGCAGATTCTAAAGAGAAAAATAATCTCGGGTATCTTCCCTGGAGGAGTCTGGGGTTGCTACCTGGGATAACAGGGCCCCAAACCACTGGAGAAAAGTCTGCGGGAGATGCCTGGGAAGAATCTCAGATGCATCCCAGAGGATGGAACATTTTCTAAGGAGAAAATTCATCTCGGGTATCTTCCCTGGAGGAGTCTGGGGTTGCTACCCGGGATCACAGGGCCCTAAAGCATTGGAGAAACCTCTGCGGGAGACGCCTGGGAAGAGTTCTGGGTAGATCCCGCAGGATGGACCACTGTCAGGAGAGAAATATCATCTTGGGTATCTTCCCTGGAGGAGTCTGGGGTTGCTACCCGGGATGACAGGACCCTAAACCACGGGAATAAAGACTCAGGGACATAGCTGGGATAAGTCTCGGATGCATCCCAGAGGATGGAGCATTTTCTAAAGAGAAAAATCATCTCGGGTATCTTCCCTGGAGGAGTCTGGGGTTGCTACCCGGGATCACAGGGCCCTAAACCACCGGAAATAAGACTCGGTGACATACCTGCGAGCATTCTCGGGTGCATCCCGCAGGATGGAGCATTGTCAAAGGAGAAAAATCATCTTGGGTATCTTTCCTGGAGGAGTCTGGGGTTGCTACCTGGGATGACAGGACCCTAAACCTCCAGAAAAAAGACTGAGGGACATACCTGTGAGGAACCTCCGGTGAATTCCAGAGGATGGAGCTTTGCCCAAGGAGAAAAATCATCTCGGGTATCTTCCCTGGAGGAGTCTGGGGTTGCTACCCGAAATGACAGTACCCTAAATCACCGGAATAAAGACTCAGGGACATAGCTGGGAAACGTCTCGGCTGCATCCCAGAGGATGGAGCATTTTCTAAAGAGAAAAATCATCTCGGGTATCTTCCCTGGAGGAGTCTGGGGTTGCTACCCAGGATTACAGGGCCCCAAACCACAGGAAAAATATCTGCGGGAGACGACTGGGAAGAATCTCTGGTGCATCCCAGAGGATGGAGCATTGCCCAAAGAGAAAAATCATCTCGGGTATCTTCCCTGGAGGAGTCTGGGGTTGCTACCTGGGATCACAGGGCCCTAAACCCAGGAAGAAAACACTCAGAAACAGAGCTGGGAGGAGTCTCGGGTGCATTCCAAAGGATGGACAACAGTCCAAGGATAAAAATCATCTCGGGTATCTTCCCTGGAGGAGTCTGGGGTTGCTACCCGGGATCACAGGGCGCTAAAGCATTGGAGAAAACTCTGCGGGAGATGCCTGGGAGGAGTTCTGGGTAGATCCCGCAGGATGGACCACAGTCAAGAGAGAAATATCATCTTGGGTATCTTCCCTGGAGGAGTCTGGGGTTGCTACCTGGGATGACAGGTATCTAAACCACCGGAAAAATGTCTCAGGGACATAGCTGCGATAAGTCTCGGATGCATCCCAGACGATGGAGCATTATCCAAGGAGAAAAATCACCTCGGGTATCTTCCCTGGAGGAGTCTGGGGTTGC